>NC_081844.1:111210964-111432089 GCF_963259705.1 Myotis daubentonii | reverse complement strand
ATGTTGGAGATGAATGATTCATGCCTCCCAAACCCCTTCTCCCCAAAGGTGCAGAGGTGCATGGGGTCCCCTGGAGCGGGGCTGCTGCGCCTGAGGGCTGGGAGTTTGGGAGATGAGACCTCGCCCCTCCCGCCCGTCCCCAGGTCAATGTCCAGGGGAAGCAGCGTGGGGGACAGCGTGCTGTCGGGAGGGACCGGCGTCCAGGACCTCAGGTCTGACTGCTCTGCGGCCCCATCACCCCTCCTCCCGCCAGCACCCGCTTGTCCGGTCTGTGAGATGAGTTTGCTGAACCGGACAAGGGCCCCCCGAGGGCTCCTGCGGGCTCCGCGCACAGAGGCCGACCGCACCACCTGGGAGGGCCGTGCTCTGTCCTCTCAGCCGACAGCACCCTTTGGGGGTGGGAAGGTCAGGGTGACCAGGAGCTCTTAAGGGAGGGGGCGGAGTCTGTTTCATGGGGCCCCCTCCTCCCTGTGCGGTAGGTACCTCGTCGGGGTTTCCGTTTGCCTTTCTTGGTGGCTAATGGGGTCGGGCACCTCCCTCTGTGCCTCCCTGCACCCACCCATCTTCCTGGTGAGGCGGAAAGTGGTGTTTGGGCACTTCCTGTCTGTCCCTGGCTCAGGAGACCCCCACGAAGACGGGGAGACCCTCCTCTCCCAGGGGGCTGCTGCCCAGCCGAGGCAATCCCTGACGTGTGACTCAGTTTGGGAAAAGGCGACAGGGCGAGCGTTGGCCAAGGGCGGGTGGGCAGCTCTCCTGCCTGGACTCCCACCCGGTCCCCCCCCCGCCCCGGGGCAGTTCCGAGGGGCCAGCCGAGCCCCCCGTTCACAGGAGAATCATGGCCGCGGGGCCCCCCGTAGCCCATGGGCCTCAGTAAACGCCGCGAGGCCTGGGCCAGCGCTTGTCCATGCGCCCAGGCGCAGGAGTCCCGGAGGCGGCCCCGGAGAGGAGGCCCCTGCCTGCAGCCCCCAGAGACAGCAGCGCCTCACACCATCGCCAAAGATGTCAGGTTGGTTTATTTCGTAAAAAGCCAGGCGTAGGGCCCCTCAGCCTCCAGGGCAGGGGCTGGCTGTGGGGGGCCAGGCAACCGCTGGGTGGCTCCGGCCGCCTGGACCTCACCCGCTGGGAAGCCAGGGTCCAGCTCTGTGTGGCCTCGAAATGGGTGAGTCAGAAACCGAGCTCAGGGACTGGCCAGGGACCCACATGGGCTCGCTGTGGATCGTCCACCCGCAGCCTCTGCCCCCCTGTCCCGGGATCTTAGCTGCAGTTTGAGGAGCACTTTCAGATGCTCAGCTGAGGGCTGCCGGGGACCGGGGGTCGGTCGGAGGCCAGCTTACAGCTGCTGGGCCGGCACGAGTGGGTCCAAGACCAGGGGGCAGGTGGGCGCGGGGTGTGGGTCTCTATGCGTCCAACACCTCAGCCACTGGATGGGCAGGTGGATAGATGGGTGGACGGGCAGTGGGTGAGTGGACACAATGCACGCAGGGGCACCAGCCCGGCCAGGGCGCCGGAGGGGAGAAGGAACCCTCCCTCCGAGAGCCGCACCCGGCGCTTCCAACCAGGTGGCAGCAAGAAGCCCAGGGCTGACCAGCTTTGCCAGGGGGAGGCTGCCCTGCCCTGGGGCCGGGAGAGGGCAGGCCTGCCCGTTCTGGGAGCTGAGACCACAAGATCGCAGGTGCCAGATAGAAGGTCAGGGCTGGGGTCAAGGGCTGGCCTCCTCGCCCTCCAGGTCGCCCCTTCCTCGCACCTCTGCCCAGGCGACAGGCTCCCGAGCCCCCCGCAGGCCAGGCCAGGCTGCGAGCGAGGGTGGGGGCAGAGGAGGCCTCCCCCCCACCCCCCGGTCACCGTATTTGGTGGGAAGGAGGCACGGCAAGCCCAGCTGGGGGACAAGAAGGCGCAAGCCCGGGACGGGACCAGAGGGGAAGCAGCGAGTTGGCCAACTCCACGAGGAATCTGAGACGAGAGCAGCCATGTCCACGGCAGCCCCCTTCCTCTGTCCTCCGGCCACGGGAGGCAGCCACGGCTTCCCACAGACATCAAGCCAGGCCACCGTGTCCCACAAACCCCAGTGGAATGGGCCTGGCAGCCACAGCAAGCCGGGCAGGTCCCTGGCGCAGGAGCTGGGCCGTGTCCCCACCCAGCCTCTCGTACGCTGGCCCCGGGAGCACCAGCAGAGGCAGGGAGGCCGAGGGGGGAGGCGTGGCGGCAGGAAGCTGGCACCTGACCCGCTAATTGACTGGTTCCAACAGCTCTGAGGAGCAGCCGCCCGCCCCCCGCCCCCCACCCCCCGGAGTGCGGCGTCTCCTCTGAAGAACGGCTTTGTCTAACTGGTTTCCAGTGTTTGGAGAAGGCCGGCCTCACCTAATCTCTCCATCTTCTCTCCTCACGCTCATTAGCAGAGCCTGATAACAGGTGGTCTGGGGCGGGAGCAGAGGAGGGGCAGAGGGAGAGGGCAGCCCCACGCCCGCCCGTGCCTGTGCCCGTGCCCCACCTCCTCCTCCACGCCCCGGTCAGCACTGCTTCTGCTGGTGCTGAAGGCTGCCCACAGCTCCTCCTTCTTCCTAGGAGACCCTTCCCCCTGCTCACCCTCCCGCTTGTCCTGGGCTCGTGCCGTGGATGTCACCCCTGAACCCACCAACGAGGCGGGGTCCCTCCGCGGGCCCTGCCAGCCCCCGAGGCAGAAGACCTTCGCGGCTAAAACCCAGTCTGGCCCAAGTTCAAATTCTGACTCCTGCACTTACAGAGGTGGCTCATGGCACCTACCTCATGGTGGTTGTAAGAATTAAAACATTTAGCATCTGACATAACCCAGCGTCAGGATCCAGGCAGGCCTACCATGGCTGTCCCTCCCCTTCGAGCCCTTACTTCCATCTGCAATGATGTGATTCGTGTGGTTAATCCTGGACTTTCTCCCTTAGTGGCCATGAAGACAAAGATTCAGGAGTGCTGGACACAGCGACAGTCCTCTGGAAGGTGCCAAAATGTTTGTTGGGTGAATGAATGATAAATGGGTGGGTGGATGGATGGTGGATGGGTGGATGGATAGATGGATGGATGGATGGATGGATGGAAGGCTAGATCGATAGGTGAATGAATGGATGGATGAATGGTAGATGAGTGGATGGTGAATGGATGAGTGGATGGATGGATGGTGGATGGGTGGATGGTGAATGGATGAATGAATGAATGGATTGATGGATTGATGGATGGATGGATGGGTGGGTGGATGGATGGATGAATGGATGGCTAGATCGATGGGTGAATGGATGGATGGATGGATGGTGGATGGATGGATGAGTTAATGGTTGAGAGACTCATGGAGCCAGAGCACAAGCTCCATCATGTCCAACTGCGGTTCATGCCAGGGGCACCTAGCCCAGGCCTAACAAGAGGACTTCTCTTTCCGTCTGCACTGACCAGTGCTCGCTGTGGAATCGGCTGACCCGGGAGCACAGCTGTGTGGAGTAGGGTTTCCAGCCTTGGACTCCTCCAGGCTGCCAGCCAGCAGTCCCGTTTCCAGGACAACCGAGCTCTTCCACTTCCCGCGCGTTTCTCAGGAGAGGACGAGGAGACGATGTTCCCCCGACAGGCAGCTGGAAGGCATGACAGGTGCCCGGAGGCCCTGCCGTGAGGGCCCGGGACCACGGTACTCGGCCCTGGTGCGGCCTGGGCCACGTGTGCTCAGGACAGAGTCCGTGCTGCTCCTCAGAAGCCAGACCAGTCAGGGCGAGGCGACCCCCAGCCCGCCGCCGTGGGCTCCCCGCAGCCCCTCCTCGGCCCACCTGGGGCCCCTTCCCAGCCACGCAGGCCGGCTCACGCTGGAGTCGCCCGACACTGTGGGGAGAAATCCTTGACTGTCTCCCTGCTTGGGAAGCGATCATCTCGAGGCTGCAGCTTCCTAAGGCGTTGCCATGGAGATGAATTTTCTGTCATAAATAAAAGTATTCTGGGGTCAGGAGAGCTCAGGCAGAACTAGGACAGATTTTGAGGAGGAAAATGCCAGCGTTTCTGAAGCACATGAGACGATGATCGAGCTGCTTCTTCCCGGAGGCTGTTTGTCAGGCTGTTGTGAAGCTGGCGCCAGGCCCGGCCAGCCTGACGGACGGGGGTCTGTCCAGCCTGGCGGTGGGTCCGTCCCGGCCCGCCTCTGCGCCCCCTCTCGTTACCCGTGAGCCCCTCCCGCCTGGTCAGGGACTGGAACGTCTCGACCTGGTGCTTGAATCAGGCTACGTTCTTGGGGTGAGGTCTGTGGGAACCAAGGATGGGCTGGCCCCTGGGGCCCCCCAGGCCACAGGACGAGCCTGTGGTGCCGCTGTGTCCCACACAGGCTGCTCTCCCTCGCTGGCCCGGGCCCAGCCCCGCCCAGGATTCCTGGCGAGTTCCTCCAGCCTCAGAGGTGCTCGGGGCACTCAGGTGCTTCCTGTGGGGCTGGGAGAGGCGTGGCTTCCCAGGTGCCAACCCTTCCCCAGACACCAGCTCCCTTCCCACCAGCCCCGGGGAGTAGCTCTCAGGGTCACTGCAGGTCAGTGCTGAAGAGGTGGGAGGCGGGAGGAAGGCATGCAGGGCCGAGGGGCCTCTGGACGCCACCCAGGCAGACAGGCCCGCAGCCCAGGCTGCTTGCCAACAACTCCCCCACCGCAGACCCAGACAGACACACAGACACAGACAGACAACACACACACAGACCCAGAAAGAACACACACGCACACGCATCAGGTAAGCAGAGTCCTCTGCACCCCCCACCCCCCGCCCCGGCCCCAACGCCATCCTTGCACAGAAACTCCAGAGCCCTGGGCTGGGGCTGCTGCCCGGGTCTCTGGCTGGGAGGGAGCAGCGCTGGGTCCCCAGGAAGGTGGCTTCCAAAATATGAAGAGGGAGGGAGGGCAGGGGAGGAGGGGGAAGAGGCCAGGAAAGGAGAAAGGGGGATGGGAAGGAGGGGGAGGGGTGCCCTTGGCCGTGGACACTCAGCTATGGCCCCGTTCCCACTTCCCAGTGAAGATGCTCTGGGCGAGGCCGTAAGGTGTCCAGTGGGAGTCCCTACAAAAGCCCCCCTTAACCTGCAAATGCTCTGCAAAACAGGGCCCCTGGTCACCAGGACGGTGCTCAGGCCCAGGGGCCGAGGCTGGGAACCAAGGATGGGCTGGCCCCTGGGGTTGGGCCTGCTCCTGTCCACCTCCCAGACCTGCTTCCATCCCGGTCGGCCTTCTGATGAATTGTGACACTTTATTTATTCAAACTCCTCCGTGAGGACAAGACCAACACAGAAGGTGGCTGTGACTCCCGAGCCATGTGCAGAGCCGCCAGGACACACGACCATCCGTCACCGTGGGCTGTCTCCCACCGCCAGGCTGAGCAAGGCCATCTGGGAGCAATGACCCCTCAGCGCCACGTCCGCTGGCATCTCACCAGCACTGGCCGCGAGCCCTGGTACTTCCTTTCCTGCAGAGGTTATGTCTCCACATGCTGGTGCTCCCCATTCCACTGAGAAGGGATGCCAGCTTCTGGGGGGGAGGGAGGAGCAGGATGTGACAAGGACTTCTAAGTATGTGCGTCCACTTCTAGACAGACCGCGTGCCCAGGAACGCGGCCAGATCCTGGGAGCGGGAGACAGGGGTCCTCTCATGGCCAGAGTCAGATTCCTGGAGTCTTCCCAGGGGACTCCTGGGAAGCCAGTAGAAATCATGGGCTGAGGAATATTTAACAGCCTGGGAAGGTGCTCTTTCCACAAACAGGGGAAAACCACACAGAAAGAAGAACACACAAGGAACGCTCAAGAGAAACCTGAAAAGCTGAGGCAAAAGAAAAGGAAAAAACACCAGAACTTATGGGATGCAGCTAAAGCAGTGCTCAGAGGAAAATTTATAGCTGCAAACTCCTGTATTATAAACAAAAGAAAGATCTCACATCAATAACTTTCCCTCTTAAGAAACTGGATCAAGAAGAGTAAACTCAATCCAAAACAAGAGGAAGGAAATAGTAGATTAGAGGATAATAAATAAAATGGAGAGCAGAAAAAATAGAGAATACTAATAAAGCCAAAAGTTGTTTCTTTGAAAAGATCAACAAAATTGATGAACCCTGACCAATGACCAAGAGAAAAAGAGAGAAGACTCAAATGAAAACGGGAATACTACAGAAATGAAAAGAATTATAATGGAATACTTTCAACCATTGTTTGCCAAGAAATTAGATAGATGAAATGGACAAATTTCCAGAAACACACATACTACTGAAACTGACTCATAAAAAAAAAATGACTCCAAGAAAAATCTGTAACCGGCAGAGATGGAATTTATAATCAAAAAGCTTCCGACAATGAAAAGGCGAGGGCCAGACGCCTTCCCTGGGGAATTCTACTGAATGAATACCAATGCTTCCCACACTCTTCCAGAACACAGATGAGGAAGGAACGCCTTTGCCTAGACTCATCTTTGTGTGCTAATACCAAAACCAGAGCTGTCACCAGAAAACCACAGGCCACCGTCCTCCATGTACAGACATGAAAATCTCCAACCAAATATTAGCAAACCGACCCAGCAACACATGAATATAATAATTATGCCCATGACCAGGTGGGATTTATCCCAGGAATGCAAGGTTGGTTCAACAGACAAAAACATCGATTATTAATAAAGAAAAAACATATGATCATCTCAACTGATGTAGGAAAAGCATTTGACAAAAAACCAGGCCCCTTTCATGGTAAAAAAAAAAAACAAAACAACAACAACAACAACAAAAACACTAAACAAATTAGAACCAGAAGGGACTCCCCAGCCTGGCAGAGGGCATGGGCACAGCCCACGGTCAGGAGAAAGCCCTGCCACGTCCATCCCGTGATGTCCTGAGGCTCTCGCCGGGGCAAGGGAACAAGAGAAAGAAAGAAAAGGCATCAGACTGGGAAGGAAGAAGGAAACCACTTATTCGTGTGCAGCAAACCCTCAGGAGTCAGCGAGGGTCCCGGGCAGACCGATCCATCAAGGCCAGTCGTGCATGGAAGACTGCGCCCAGCCACAAGCCACCCAGCAATCAGGACAGGAGTGCCACGTGCAATGGCATCAGAAAGAATGAACTCCTTGGAAATACATGCAACAAAAGAGCCGTAAGATTCGCACCTTGGAAATCACAGACACAGCACGGAACGAAATTGAAGACCCTGGATGAGCGGGAAGCCGCCCTGGGTTCGCTGTTGGAAGATGACATCGAGGTGGTCCCCCCCCCCCCCGGACAGAATCCAGACCATCCCTGCGGCCCAGCGGCTTGTGGATGGACATGGACAAGCCGACCTAACATTCGGACGGAAAGACAGCGAACCCAAAGGCACCAACAGTGTCCAGTCCTGAAGGCAGGGTGACCTGGCGCAAGGACAGACCAATGGAGCCGGACAGAGCCCGGGAACGTTCCAAAAAATGAACAACCGGACAGCCACGTGCAGTGGAATGAGTCACACCATGGACCAAAGACCGAAGAGAAGAGCGGAAAGTATAAAAGCCTCGGAAACAAACATCCTAGTCCCTGAAAACGGAGAAACGACCCACCCGCCAAGGTCACATGGCAAGGTCACCCTAAGTCATAAATGCCCACACTGCACTGCCCAGAATCACCCTGTGCACACAACTGAGGGCCGCTGGGCTCCCGTGGTCGAACCCACAGCTCAGCCGCCTGACAGACGAGGACACAGGCACTGTCTGAGGTCCCGGCTGCCAGAGCTCACCTCCCCCACACCCCCACCCCCCGACCCGACGCGGGGCTGCGCCTCGGTGTGCAGGGACCGAGAACGGACGCGTGAACCAACCAGCCAACCAACCTACCAACCACCGAATGCACCTCTTGGAGCCCCGGCCTCAGCCCCAGCCCTGCAGGCTGCCCCGGCGCCGCATCTGGCGCGCCATCGCTGGCCCTGGCGGCAACCCGAGGGGCGCTGCGGGCACTGCCAGGCTGTCACCGGGACCGGGTGAGGGCCCCAGCCCAGAAAAACACCGGGGAAGTGCCTCCGAGGTCAGGCAGAGTTCAGGCGCCGGTGAGACTGTTGACAAGGCGCAGCCCGGCCCAGGTGGCAGCCACCCTCCCGCCTCCCGCTCACAGGTCCTGGCAAGTCGGCGGCAGCCGTCTCCCTCCGGAAGCACAGCTGTGGGAGGCCCGGGCCCCTCCCTGGGAACTCACGGAAGCCTCCGGACCCCAGTGGCGGGCGTGGGGGGCTGTGCTCCAGGCGCCACCTGCGTGTTCTCCCTGCGGGCCCTGCGGGGACGGGACCCTGGAGCAGCCCAGCAGACGTCACCTCGGCACCCGGAGAAGCTGCCCCGTGTCCCACGGAACCGCCCCGAGACGACACCGGGCTCCCACGCACGGCCCGCCAGACAACCGCGCGTCTGGGCGGTGGGCACAGCGAGAGAGCGGACGGGCCCTGCCCTCCCTTCCGGGGCCTCTGACGGCCCGACCGCAGAGGCCACGGCCGCCGCGTGCCCAGGGGCTGATGAAGGCAGGCGGCCACGGGCTGTGTGCTCCTGCCAGTCAGGACATGGGGTCGACAAGGTGGCCTTGAGGGCCCAGAGTCCCCCAGGGAGGGGGTGGGGGAGGGGGCAGGAGTTCTGTGGCCCAGGCCCAGAGCCTGCCATGTGCCTCGCCCCCCCACCCAGCTCCTGCCTGAGACAGTCGGAGGGGGAGGTGTTTCTGTCCCTCTGTCTGTCCCACACCCCACACCCCAGGACCACAGGGGCCTCCCAGGCAGTGCGGAGCCGGGCGGCAGGGAGCACCATGGGGCGTGCGGGGCGTCCGTCCTCCCAGGAACGCTGCCCACTGATCGGCGGCCAGGGGCCAGCCGGTGAATGCTCCGCATTTTTTGGCAGCTCAAGGGCCTGGCTGGAAACAGTCGCCGTTTTATTCTGAAGAAGCACAGGCTCTGCGCCCCAGGCCCCTCAGAGCGTGGGGGTGGATTCCAGCCGCTGCCAGGGGGGCGGGGGGCGGAGAATGTGGAGTGACAGCGGCTCTGGGCCAGGCGGGGTCCTGGCCCCCAACCTCCTCAGTGCAGTGATAACGATGGGGATCGAGGCCCCCAGGCGCCCCCGAGGGCCCAGGCTCGGAGCAAACAGCCTGCTGCCCCCTTCAGGGGCCCCTGGGAGACCCAGTCCAAGGAAGCCAGCCGCGGTGGAGGGGAGGCAGCAGCCTCCATCCTCTCGTCTGGGGTCACCTGGCTCACCCCTCATCTCAGCTCCACATGCACCAGAGGAAGGAGGGGGCACTCTCTCCTGGTCAGGGAAGCTCCTGGAGGTGGGTGGGCGGCTGGGTGAGGCTCAGGCCTGGGGTCTGGCTTCAGCCCCCGGCTCACGCTCCCTTGTCAAAGGAGCAGCTCCAACCTCGCCCTCCGTACGGCAGAGGCGGGGTGAGGAGACCCCAAGATTCCTCCCAAGCGCAGCCACAGAGAAGTGACCCCCCTGCTAAGGTCACAGGGCAAGGTCATCGAAGGTCACAGGAGACACCCAAGGCTGCGATGCTGGGCAGCCCAGGGCAGGGGAGAGCCCTGCAGAGCCCCCTCCCCCACCCTCTGGGCTGCTCCGCAAGTGGCCGAGGGGTGAGCAGACCCGCCCGCCTGCCCGGTGGGATTGAGGGGTTCGCTCTGCTCTCAGCCGTGGGGCGTGAGGCTGGCAGGACGCAGCAGAGGTCCCCCGCTGGCAGGGCCACCCCAGTTCCCAACTTCATCCTCAGGGCAGGATTCTAAGTGTGTGTGTGTGGGGAGGGGGGTGCTAGGAAGTGCAGGTGACACAGATGTGGGGACACACCCTGCACAGGGGGTGGGCATCCGTGCCCACAGCGCCCTCCCACGCGAGTGGCCCTGGTGGAGCACTGCCTGAGCCCTTCACCGTCGCGGTTCATCCAAATCGACATTCTTCTAGGCTACGCTCTGCATCCCTGTCCGAGCCCGGGAAGCAGTTGGCTCTTGAATAATCACCCAGGAGACAGACCCTTCCCGGCCAGGGAACCGTCCCCTGCCGGCTCCTCCGCTGGGAACCGGGCCCCCAGACAGAAGGGCCCTCGGAGACACCTCTGCCCACCCCTTCACTGCTCGTCGGCTCAGGTCCCCCCTAGAGGGCCAAGGTCACGCCAAGGGCACAGCTCCCTGTCTCTGGACTGGACGTGGAGGGATGCGAGGCTGAGCACACCCAGGGGGTCTGAGCCTGGCCCAGGTGCAGGCGCGAGAGCAGCCGTGGGCAAACTACGGCCCGCGGGCCGGATCCGGCCCGTTTGAAATGAATAAAACTAAAAAAAAAAAAAAAGACCGTCCCCTTTTATGTAATGATGTTTACTTTGAATTTATATTAGTTCACACAAACACTCCATCCATGCTTTTGTTCCGGCCTCCGGTCCAGTTTAAGAACCCATTGTGGCCCTCGAGTCGAAAAGCTTGCCCACTCCTGGGCTGGAGGGTGAGACCGGCCCCTGACGGCCAGGCTGTCTGCTCTTCAGTTGGGTCCACTCACTCCCAGGCCGGGCACAGGGGCCTGGAGAGAGGGAGACGCCCCACACTACCGGTCATGCCCATTGCCTGGCACCTGGCCTCCCAGCTCCTGACAGCCTCCGACTCTAGCAAGGAGGGTGTGACCAGGGGACCACGGGTCTCCACGCAGGTGCCCGGGCGCACAGGGCACTGCCCCGGAGGCTCTGCGACGCTGGCCCAGAACCGCAGGAATGAGGACACGCGGAGGCAGGGGTGACGAGCGCCTGCAGGAGGCAGACAACCCCGAGACCCCAGCGGGCCCCCACCTCTGCCTTCGCATGGCTGACCCTCGCTCTGCCCGAGCGCAGCCCACACGGAGGCCCGACTGAGGCCTGGCTAGGGCACGGGCTCCTGGACGGCAGAGCCAGCCGGCCACACCCAGTGCAGCCCAGGGTGGCAGTGCCGGTGCCAGTGCCGGCGGGAAGGGCCGGGAACGCAGGGCAGCCAGCAGGCCCGGCTCCACAGGCACCGGGCCTCTCCGGTGGCACCTTCTCTTCCCCAAGGACACACGAGGCTGCGGGCAGACCATTCACCCGCTGGTGTCACGCAAGAAAAACAGCAGTGTCCTCGGCGTCTCACAGAACAAGCACATGCATGACACGTTCATACATGACGTGAGGCACAGCCTCAGGCACAGCGTCAGGCACACACCGAGGAAGCGCCCGCACGAGCCTGGGGCAGGTCACCCGCCCGAGCCGGGGGTGCCGCCCTCCAGGGGTCCTGCAAGAACCAGGGGACCCAACCCATGTGCCCACCCCTTGCCCCCCACACCTCCTAGGGGTGTCGTTCCAAGAACCACATGGAGAAAACCTGTGCTGGAGGAATCCTATCTAATAAAAGTGTAACATGCAAATCGCCCGGACCGCGGCGTGACTGTCGGGGGCGGGGCTGGCGAACCTCTAGCCTCTATATATATAAAAGGCTAATGTGCTAAGAGTCCACCCGAGTCATGACGTCACGTGTGTGTGTTTCCATGTCATTGTCGATCGTGAATTTGGTTGACACTTCTGTTATAAAGGGCAGAGCGAAGTTTCAATATTTCTTCTAATTTCCTTTCAATGTGCACGAATCCGTGCACCGGGCCACCAGTTTCTTTACAAAAACCCCGCCACACACACAGAGACACAGGAGACAACCCTACAGGCAACTGGGGTGTGGCCTCAGGATGGGGAGCGAGGTCCCGCCTCTGCATGTCACCCTCCTCATCCATGTGGCTGCTCTGAAGGGTGGACGCCTCCATCTCCATGGCTACAGGCAGCGGCGAAGGGGCTCCTCTGACCCATGCCCGTCAGGTTCCAGTCCCGAGAGCAGGCTGCACCCCAAGTTCTGCTGGGGGGGCCGGCCAGGGACACCCCGGGCCCAGAGACTATGACCTCCCCTCCCAGGAGCCCTGGCAGCCACCACGGGCCAAGACCAGAGATGAAACCAAGACTCAGCTACCCACCGAGAAAAATGTGGCCACGAATTGCGTATCATGTGTACGGGTTTTGTTGGTGTTTTTCTTTCCCTTTTGGTTAAAAAACAAAAACAACAAAAAACGTAACAGGCTCTCAGGTATATAAAACTGGTAATATTAGATAAAAATACAAACGTCACCTTTACAAAACAAAAACGAAAAGCAACACACACACGTTTCTCTTGAGTACACGGAAGCGTAACATCTTACCAAAAATAAAGAATTTGGGTTGTGTCCTGACACGGGCAGCGGGGAGCCGCCTCCCCGGCCACGCCCGGCAGGAGCGGGGAGCGCTGGGGACGGGCGGCGGGCAGCGGCTGATTGGTTCACGCATGGTTCTCTCAATGTGGCTTAAATTAAAAAGCAAAACGAGGTGGGGCCAGGGGAAGCACGTGCAGCCAGAAACATCTAGGAAATGCTCGTAGGCGGGTATACCATGTTTATTTAATACATCGCATTCGCTCGCATCCTGCTGGGAAAGGTACCGTCTCGCTGTCCCGGCGGTTACAGCAGCCTGGTGTTACCGGTGTCAATGTCATCCAAGAGATAATTTAAAAAAAAAAAAAAAAAAAACAAAGCTAGGCAAAGAGTAAAAAGGAAAGCTTAATAATCACTTTATGGTGTAAAAAAAAAACCCACTTAAGGCTCTCAGGAAGGTTCGGGATAGACTTAAACACTACAGCAAGAGATGCGGCTCCTACGGCCGCGGCGGCCCGAGAGGCTCCTGTGCCCCGGCAGCCGCGGCGCCGGCCTGTCCTCCGCCAAGAGCAGGTCCGCCCGTGTCCTTGGCAAAGCACCTGTGGCCCCGGACAGAAGTCCATCCGCGTGGCGTCCGTCGCTGCCGTCCAGGCGCCCTCCATCCCCGCGCGGGGGAAGCGTGTCGGAGCCGCTCGGCTCTGGGCGCTGTCTGGACAAGGAAGCTCTGAGCGGCTCGCCCAGCGCCACAATGCTCGCTTTGATGTCACATTAAACAGACGTACACGTCTCTTTGTTCCCCAGGGTGCGCGTGGAGACAGTTTTTCACGGAGGAGAACAAAGACCGCACGCTGGCAGTAAGCACCGTACATAGTAGGTTCAGGAATGTAACACGCCATGTACATCCGTGTCCCGGGAAAGGGCCGCTAGCTTATCCTCACCTCACATCTGCAGGGAGAGGGAGAGAAAGACACTGAGAGGCGGGCCCATGGGCACACGCAGCGAGGGCACACGCACATGAACGCGCACACGTGTGTACACACACAGCGGCAAGTCCTAGCATTTGACGTTTCTGTGAAGTTTTTCAAACCCCCTAGGCTCATTACTCTTTCGGTAACATCCCACCAGAGCTGGGACTAGACTCTCAGATCTCACCAAAGATGAAGGCTTGGGAGCAAGCCCCATTCTCCCACTGTACACAGAGGGGAAACAGGCCCCAAAAGGTTCTTCCGTCTTTCTCCTCACCTTCCTCTTTCTTCCAGCCTAGGGCGTGATGTGATTCCTGGAGCTCTGGCAGCCACATTGGGCCATGAGGCAACCCTGGGGATGGAAACCACCAGCCAGACAGAAGGGGTCTCTGTGACCAGGCAGATGTACACTGAGCTCTGAGCGGAGAGCAGCTCACCCCACGCTACCTCACCTGTCCACTGCTCATTCTAACACCGGCACCACACCCAGGCCCAGAGCCCGAAGGCAGGACACCTGCCTCTCACTTTAGGGTCTGCCATCAGCTGGCCCACGGGGCCTGTAGACTAGAGGCTCAGACAGCCCCTGCACCATGCCCTGGGGCCTTTCCTCCCCAGAGACTCCTCACAAGTGCACCTGGCCCACAGGCCTCACCAACTCCTGCCCGGCAGCTCCCTGCAGCCACACTGCCAACCAGACACCTGTCTCCAGGAATTCCTCTCGCCACCACCTGTCTGGATGCCCTGGGCCAGAGGCAGGACCAGGCTCTCCAGAGCCGAACAGGCCAACACCAGGACGGCTTGAATCCGCTCCTCCGTGCTGATGCTGGCTGCCCAGACCCCGTTTTCTTCGGCAAGCAGTACGCGCCCCTAAGACCCTGCTTCTCAGGTTCCCTTGCTGCTGGGGGGGTGGCCCGTGCAATCAACGTGAGCCCTTGGGTGAGATTTCTTCTTCCCACCTTACTCGTTCTTTCAGTCTGGAGTGTGGCTGTGATTTCTGGAGCTTTAGCAGCCATTTTGGGCCATGGGGCACCTCTGAGGATGGACAGCACCGGGCCTGGACGGAAGAGGGTCCCTGCTGACACCTGGGGATGCCTTGCATGCTCTGGCCTCCCTGTCTGTCCATGAGTCACCAACGTCTACCTTCAAAGACCTCCTCAGCCTTCGGCAACCCTTACCTGCCACGTCTATCAGCCTCAGTGTGTTCACCTGTGAAATGGAGCAAGTAACCCGCCTGAGCTGCCCCCACTGCTGCCCAGGAAACTCCAACCACTCCACTCAGGAGACGCCTTTGCCCCCCAATCAAGGAAAAGACTGAAGCCAGAGCAGGGCCTCCGGGCAGACGGGCCGTGGAGGAGGGTTCCGTGTGGCGGGAGGGGCGGCATCGGGGACCGGACGGGAGCAGGGGACCCACAGCCCAGCTGGACACCAAGCTCACAGAGCAATCACAGCCAATCACGACCAATCACAGCCAATCACGGCCAATCACAGCCAATCACGGCCAATCACAGCCAATCACGGCCGCGGCCTCTCCTCGCGGTGATTCGCCCTGTGATCAGCCTTCGCCCTCCCCCCGCGGCACGTGGCCGTCCAGCCACAGCTCCTACCTGGTTGGCTGGTTAGGTGGGTTTTAACCTTTTTCTTTTCCGCTTTTTACCTGACTCCCTACGCCTTCCTGTTAACAGAAGGGCAGGGAGGGTGAGCGGCCCGAGGGCTGCCCGGCGGGCACCACAGGAATGAGCACCCGGGCGGCTTGTCTCCTGGAGGAAACCTAATCCATCGGCGCCACACGACCTCCGGGCCCCTGGGCGGCCACACCGCCAGGACCCCCCCCCCGGCAACGCTGCAGCCAGCGGCCCAGCACCGGCCTTCCCACCAGGGTGGGGACCTTCCTCAAACGCGTCTCCCTGAATCACCCCAACCGGGCTGGAGACTTAGCATGCACACCCCACCCCAGCCCCACTGCAGCCTGACCTCCTGCCAGAGCCACACAGCGGCAGAATCCGCCCCAGCAGGGCCCCAGGGCACGCTGGCCGTCAGCAAGCGACCGACTGAGCTCACAGCAGCCCGGTCCCACCGCCCCCAGAACCTGCTCACCGCAGCCCCAGCAGCCAGGCGCCGGCCGGGACCCGGGGAGAGGGGAGGCGCGCAGCTCACCTGTCTCCTCCTCGCGGAAGTCGGGGCTCGGGCCGGTGGGCGTGCAGGTGCACTCCAGGTGCTCCTCCAGCCGCACCTGCACTTCTTTTAACTTTGGCTTCTTCCTGATGTACTCCACCTTGGCCACCTGCCGAGACAGACCCCGCGTGAGCAGGAGGGAGCTCTCCTTCCACCTCCGACCTCCGACCTCGGACCTCAACACTCCTCCCAGCGGAAAGGCCGGCGTTAAAACAAGCTTCAGACAGCGTTTGTGGTCTGGTCCTCTTTGACCTTAAAATAAGCCTCACAGCCCTGGCTGGTTTGGCTCAGTGGATAGGGCAGCGGTTCTCAACCTGTGGGTCGCGACCCCTTTGGGGGTCGAACGACCCTTTCACAGGGGTCACCTAAGACCATCGGAAAACACATCTATAATTACATATTGTTTTTGTGATTAATCACGATGCTTTAATGATGTTCAATTTCTAACAGTGAAAATACATCCTGCATATCAGATATTTACATGACGGTTCATCACAGTAGCAACATTACAGTGATGAAGTAGCAACGAAAATAATTTTACGGTTGGGGGTCGGCACAGCATGAGGAGCTGTATTAAAGGGTTGCGGCGTCAGGAAGGTCGAGAACCACTGGGATAGAGTGTCGGCCTGTGGACTGAAGGGTCCCGGGTTCGACCCTGGTCAAGGGCACATGCCTGGGTTGAGGGCTCGATCCCTAGTGGGGGGTGCGCAGGAGGCAGCCAATCAATGATTCTCTCTCTGATGTTTCTCTCTCTCTCCCTCTCTGAAATCAATAAAAATATATTTTAAAAATAAGCCCCACAGCGGCCAGTGGGTCTGAAGGGTGTGCTGCAAGGTGGAGGCCGGGGTGGGGGCGAGAGGGGCGGGAGAGGGGCGGGGAGGGAAGGTGTTTGATTCCGTGTTATAGGCGCATCTGGGGCAAAGGGCAACGCTCCCCAACGTGTCCCTGGTTATTACGGGGGGAGCCTTGGCCGAGCGGGGCCTCTTGCTCCCGGGCCTCCCCCAGTTTCCAGTGTGGGGCTGACTCTGGGACCCAGCTCAGCCGAGACCCCGAGACCCCCAGACTCCTGGACATAATGGGGCAAGGCGTTCTCCACCACAGGGGTGGGTGGGAGGTCGACACTCCAGAAACACCTCCCGCCAGTCCCCTGGCGAAGCGCACACAACACTGACCGCTTCCCACGCCCGTGTTTGTCGAGAGAAACAAGCAGCGATTTACGACGCACCTGCTCCTGGGCCTGCTCGGGGGCCGGGCGCCCGCACCTCTGTCCAAGCAGGAAATGCACATGTCCCCCCAAAAACATGCTGTGAATATTAAATTCTCAGAAGCACCCTCCACACCAGCCAGGCCCACAGAACGAGACATTTACGCCCTAGACCCCCCCCCCGTTCCCGTAACCTCAGCCCCCAGACCCACACACTGGAGCCCAAGTGGGGTCCCCATGTCCCTCCTCCCTTCCCCCTTTGTTTGCACCGTATAAAACAAACATCCCAACTCCCCACGACTGAGGGTGCCTGTGTGATGAACCACAGGCCAATGCACCCCAGAACCCAGCGGGGACGCCACCCCCTCTTGCCGCTCACCAGGAGGGACTGCCATGAGGCAGGACGCCCCCAGGAGGACTGGGGAGAGCCACGCCCGCAGGGGACGCCACCAGGTTATGTCCTGACTGACTGGCAGAGTCAGGGCAGAGCACCCTCCGTGCTGCCCAGCACTGACCGAACCCCTTGTGTGAGTCACTGTGAGGCTCACAGCCACCGAGGGCTCAAGCACGCCCACTTTACAGATGAGGAAACTGAGGCAGCAGACCAGGCCTGTTCTTTTGCTGGGAGGGGGCCTGGACCTGGAAACAGCAGGGGCCCCGAGCTGGTCCTTAACCAGGGGACGTCCTAACTAGAGGAAGTCCGCCCTCGGGTGAGACGGCCCCGGACCCAGCAGTTCCGGGCACCCCATGTCCCAGCCCGGCTCCACAGCCATTCAGGACCAAAGCCAACCCCAGAGGCTCCTGGGCCTGATGGGCAGTGCCCCTGGGGCCATGGGCAGCGCCTCCCTGCCCGCCACGGCCTCGGAGGCTCTCGCCGGAGACCTCCACCTCCAGGCCCTAAACTGGACCCATGCGGCCATGAGGTCCCCAATGCCCCGAACTCCGTCCACAGGATGCAGAGGCCGGTCCCGGGCACCGCAGGGGGGCCACCCGACCTGCCTCCCAGAAGTCCAGCGAAGCAGAGCTGGGTCCCAGCCGCCGGAGCCCTGGGGCGGCCCAGGCGCGTGACTGAAGGACTTTGGCCGTGCCCTCAGACAAAACGGGCGCCCCAACCTGCAGCTCCCGTCCCCGAGAGGGGCTCCCAGCCGCTCCTTCGCCCTGACCCCCCGTGGCCTCTGCTGGGGGCCGGGGCCTGAGCCGCGGGGCACCCCACCAGCGTCCTGGCCCCCCCGCCCCGACCCCGAGGCTTGGACCGGGCCAGGGCCCGGGGCCGGCCCGCCCGGCGGCCGAGGAAGGGCAGGCTCCTCGGGGAAGCCGGTTGGGGAGCGGACAGCAAGCACTGGCCACCGCAAGCCCGGCTCAGGGGAGTCGACTCCTGGGCCCCAGCCTGCCGCTGAGGGCGGCTAGGGTCCCTACCACCCTGGGGGGCCGGGGCCTGCTCCCAGGTGCTGCCGTCAAGCTGCTGCAGGGGAAGGGGGCCAGGTCCCTGAGGAGGGGTGAGCCCTGCTCCAGGCCCACACGGGGGCTGGCCTTCGACCCCAGCTCGTCCAGACACCCAGGGCCGGGGGCCAGTGGGCAGGCTTCGGCCAAGTTCACTCTCCTGGGCCTCAGGGGGTGACCACGCCCAGCCAGACTGTTATCTCCGTTTAGAAGACGCCTTTGTGACTCCAGAGGCTGGGAAGCCAGAAAGCCAGGGAGGAGCCACCCCCCAGGACTCCCACCTGCCCGCCGCCCACCCAGGACTCGGCCTCCACCAGACGGAGGGAACGGCCCCTCACAATGGCCCCCTGTTCCCACTGACCTTTTGTCCCCTTTCAGCCAGAACCCGTGTCTGGACGGGATGTTTTCCTGCCAGCCTCGAAGGGTGGGCACGGCAGGGCAGGGCAGGGCGCGGGCGGAGCCAGCGGCAGGATGGAGTCCCCGGCCCCTCCCGGGCTGACCATGACCCCGCTGGGGCGATGAAGGCCCCAGGGGGAGGCCCTGGTCCAGCTCCGCCACCCCCTGAGCCCCGGGCAGAGACGCACCCTCCGGGAGGGCCGGCCCCACTCACCCACCCTGCTGCCACCCTCCCTGCTGCCGGGTGTCTGCGCCAGGACCCCACCGGGAGCGTGCGAGGGGCCAGCGCCGGCCGCGCTCCCGGCCTCGGAGCACCTTGCGTGTGGCCGTGGAATGTGCTTCCTCAGCCTCCGAGGGGCCCTGGGCCCCGAGGCCAGGGAGGCCCCCGGTTTGGGTCTAAAGGGCCTTCTCATGTGACAGGTGGCCGGCCGAGCCGTGGTCCTCCCTGAGGAGTTTCCCCCTGCACCTCACGCGGGGGCGGGGCCGACACCAGGGGTGGACAGCAGGGCACCGAGGGCTTGAAGTAACACGTAGTCAAGGAGTGAGCTCTACACACCCCGACGGGCACCTTCCACCCAGGACGGTGGGCGCACCTGCCGGGGAGGCTCCGTGGGGGGCGCAGGACCCACACCCCAGAGCCCAGACAGGGAGCCACTGGCCTCACAGCCTCGGCCTCACCCCCGAGAAGCCAGGAGGCGCCCCGAGTCTCCCTCCCACCCTCTCCCCTTCCTAAAGGGCTGGCTCTCTAGTTTCCCAGCCCAGACGCCCAGTTGCCCAGCTTCAGACCCATTTTACAGATGAGGTTAGTGCGGCCGGAGGGGGACGCAGGTCCCAAGAGGAGCTGCCAGCCATTGGCCACCTGGAGTGCCCTAAAGAAGCAGCATTTCCCCCCAGGACTCAGGTGGGGAGCTCAGGGAACTCCTACGTGACCTTCCTGCACCGCCCCCTCAGTGCTGCCCTGGAGGGCACCTCCGCCGGCCCAGCCTGAGGAAGAGGGGGCTCACTCAGGCTCCCAGCGAGAGTCGGCCCCGGCCCCCGGTCCCTCCTGCCTTGCAGCAGCCCCAGAAGGACCCTCCCAGAGAAACACTCCATGGACACCATGACGGGGGGGCCTCCCCGAGTTACAGGCAACATGCCCAGGTCCGTGCAGGCTGAGGGGACCCAGCCCCACCAAGGTGCCTCCGTGAAGGAAGACTCTTCCCCCCGACTGTTTCCTGTGATGCCGGGGGGCCGGACACCCGCCCGGAGCAGGAGACGAGACCCTGGGCTGCACAGCCCTGCCTCCCGGTGCGGCCCAGCCCCTCAGGTGGCTGCAGGTGCCCGGGCAGCCCTGCCTCCCGGTGCGGCCCAGCCCCTCAGGTGGCTGCAGGTGCCCGGGCAGCCCTGCCTCCCGGTGCGGCCCAGCCCCTCAGGTGCTGCAGGTGCCCGGGCAGCCGTGCTGGGCTCACCTTGACGCTGCGGTGGTGCACGCGGGACGGCTGGCACTTGACGCTGCTGGTGTTGCAGCAGCCGGTGCAGCGTTTCACCTCCACGCACGGGGGCCAGATCAGGAAGTTGGCGGACGTGGGGTCCACCTGGCTCCGAGGTATCTCATAAATGACCGTCCTGGTCTTGCAGACGGCGGGGACGGCTTCCTCTGCAGAGGGAGAGCCTGGTGAGTGTGGAGGCCACGCCTGTCCACTGACCGCCACCCCTCCCCCAGCCAGGGCTGCAGCCCCTCGGGGGTGGGGGCTGGGGCTGGGGCTGGCCCCGGGCAACTGGGCGTGCAGCTGCTGCTCCCTCCAATGGGACATGTCACCGCCCCAGGGTCCCCACGCCCCACAGGGGTCGCTGAGCTGTCCCAGGATGAGCAGGGGCTCGAGGGCCCAGTGGGGAGAACCAGGGAAGGAGGGGTCACACGGCCGGCACAGCAGGAAGGAACATGGAAGACCCAGGCCTGGACACCCAGCCCCCGAGTCCACCAAGGAGGACCTGGATCTCCCCTGCTCTGTGCTCCTCACACGTCCACGGTCCAGCCCGAAGCCTTACGGACAGGACACCGGGGTGGGACTGACAGACGAGAAACCCACCCCTGGACCCCAGACACGTGCCCAGGGAGCCCCGCCAGCAGGGTCTGCCACCACCCCCCGAAGCTGCCTCCAGCAACACTCAGGGCCCCCGGGACCCTAGGGCCGGACTGGAAGGAGCCTCCCCAGCGTGCAGGGCCCACCATGGCCCCAGCACCCACTCGCACACCCCGGGCTCGCACGAGCCCAGCGGCCCAGCACGGAGGGGGCACGACCCTGCAGACAGAGGACCGTCCTCTGCCTCCGCCCGTGTCAGCTGCTACACCCCTCCTCACACGGGTGGGAAGACCTGGGGAGCCTGGGAGACCCAGCAGGGACCTGCGCCCCGAGAATAAGCCACCACTGCTGCACCCCGAGGGAAGCACAGGGGAACCGGACCAGATGGGCTGGGGGTGGAGCCAGGAGAGGCCTTTGGCCAGCTCCTTATTTTACTCAAGGAGGCCCCTCCTGGCTGGATCGGACCCGCACCCTCCAGGGAGCCCGGCTGCTGCAAGGACGTGACCTACGTGGTCACGACACAGCAAGCATCACTGGGGAGAGGCCGACTACCTGAGCCAGGGTCACGCCCACACCCCATGCTCAGCGGTAGAACCCACAGGACCCTTCGTCTCAGAGGGACTAAAGCTGGGGTGGGGGTCACCTGCTCAAGGCCAGGCAGAGCCCACAGGCAGCAGCCGCGGGAAGCAGGCAGCCCCGTGGCGTGGGGCGGGATGGGCCACGGCCGACGGCACCCCCAGGGCAGGAAGGTGCAGAGCCCCTCCGAGCTCCAACGTGAGCAGACCTGGGCTGCTCTGGGAGAAGGACAAGAACCAACCCCCCAAACCCAGGCCGATGTGGAGCCCCAGGAGCGGGGGGCGGGGGAGGCGGAGGGAGGCGGTGCGGGCACGAAGGGGCCTCCGCGCAGCCAGGAGCGCCCGGGCTCCGCATGACGAACTGGAAATGAAACTGGCGTCTTCCAGCGCGGCCTCCCGGGAGCAGGCCCCAACAAGACCGGCACTTAAGGAATTTATGACGGCTCCCTCTCCAGGGGCTCTGGGCAGGCTGGGCAGGGAGACACCCCTGCAGCAGGGAGGGGCCCCTGAGCAGGCTGGGCCTTTGTTTGGAGGAGGAGGAGGGAAGCTGCCTCGGGGCCCCTCTCCGGCCCCCCGGCCCCTCACTCACCGATGCTTCTCTTCCTCCGCACGGGCACGGGCCGCTTCTCGGGCGTGTGCTCGGGGGCGCGGCCCCCGTGGGCCCTCAGGCGGCTTTCCAGAGCATCCTCGGCCCCTGAAGGTACAAAGAGGACACGGTGACCCGCTGCCCCCCAGGCCCGCCCACAGCACCTCCTGCAGCTCAGCCCCACCCTCACTCCCCAAGACAGAGGGTTCCCTCACGGGGAATGTCCGATGTGCAGGGTGTGAGGGACCCCCAGCTGCCCGGCACCCCCCCCGCCCCCACCCCCCCGACCCTCACGGAGTGTCCTAGCCTTGGAGGCACCGGAGACAGCAAACCCCACTGTTCCCGAAGCAAGTCCACTGAGGCGGCGACCCCCCAAGAAACACCAGAGGGGAGCGAGCCCCCGCTGAGCTGAGTGGGGAGCAGCTGCAGGACTGGGCGGGGAGGCCTGGTGACCGACAACACAGGCACTTGCAGGAAGAAAAGGCCTCGGCCCCCAAGTCCCTGAGGGCCAGGATCCCAGAGCACGCGGTGGGATTGGGGGGCCCCAGAGCGCCAATCCGAACTGGACCCTGGTCCCCCGGGCTGGCGAGAGCCCCCCAAACACACATCCCCCAGCCTCTGCTCCCCAGGGCCCCCAGAGGAATGAGGGAGAAGCTGGGTCAGCTGGCCTTCCTGCCTTTGCCCAGACGCAGCTGGGCGCTTTGCCACCCCTCCCCTCCGTCCCCCTCCCAGTAGGTGACCAGGGGCAGGGTCCTGAGAAGTCAGCAGCGGCACAAAGATCCCCGCCGGCCCCTCCTCGCCCTCCAGGCGCACCCTGGCCCCACGAGGCCCGGGCACTGCCCACTCGTTCTAAACCCAGAACCAGCACCATGCCCACGGGGCTGAGGGCAAGGGCCGCGCGCCTTTGAAGTCTGAGCGGAACCCAACTTTTCACTTAAAGTGACTCAGTGTCCCACGACCACTGTTTTCCTGAGACCCAAAATAAGACAGAACAGAGCTACTCATGCTGTAAGAATTTCCCAGCAGCGGCTGCTACAAGAAGAGAGGGACATTCATGAGTCACTCCGTGGTGGCCCTCCTGCTATCGCTGCACCAGAGAGCAGGGAGAGCCGGCCCATCCTCAGCCCCGTCCCCGCGCCTTCCCACAGCCCGTGGCCGACCGCTGACCGCTGACCGCAACACGCAGCTCCCCCCGTGTGTGCAGGGGGCGCTGCACCCCTCTGGGCCTAAGGAAACGGAGGCCCACGAGGAGGCATGACAAACGGGGGGCACCTCCGACAGGATGCTGTGTCCCCGCTCAGCCTCGCCGCCGCCCAGGCCTCCTGCAGCCCCAGAAGCAGAGGACGGGGCCTCCCCGCTCACCCACCGGCGGAAATCTGACCCGGCTCGGGGACAAGAGGCGGCAGAAATGGCTTCTGGTCAGACAAGCCCACCCTCTGCCCAGCACGACGGGTGGTCAGCACAGGCGGCCTCCCTCCCGCTGGTGGCTGAGGGCGGGCAGAGAGGGCTGCCCCACTGCTCCCAGGACAGGTAACCTGTGGCTTCCCTGGCCTTTTAGGCAGAGCCAAGGAGTCCTCAGGCCCTCAGTCCCCGAGCAAAGTTAATGGCCCGAGATGGGATCTTTATGTATCGCTTACTCCATGACCCGCGGGCACTGGGCCAGACAGCTCAGAACAAAGCTCCGGGCCACTGGACAAACAGGCCCCAACTGCACACACACACTCACTCACACTCACTCACACACACTCACTCACACACTCACTCACACACACTCACACACTCACTCACTCACACTCACTCACACTCACACACACTCACTCACACACACTCACTCACACTCACACACACTCACTCACACTCACACACACTCGCACACACTCACTCACACTCACTCACTCACACACACTCACACTCACACACACTCACTCACACTCACTCACACACACTCACTCACACTCACTCACACACTCACTCACACACTCACTCACACACACACTCACACTCACTCACACACACAATCACACACACAATCACACTCACTCACTCACACTCACACACAACTGCGCACGTGAGAAATCGGCTCCCCTTCCCGCACGCTCAGAGTGAATTCACAGGCTCAGTGAGGGACCCTCTGCCTCAGGGCCTCCAGCCACACCTCCCAGGAGCTGCAGGCTCAGTGTCTCACCTGTGAAATGGGAACGCAGCCCGGTCACTGGGAGGAGCCCAAAACCCCACCTGCCAATCACGAAGCTTCGTCCACAGGAGGGAGGAGCCACTTTGGTTAAAAACACTCATTTCTGATTCCTGGGGTTTGGCCTCCCATCTGGTCGACTTGGAAACACCCCTTGGCGAGGGGGGTGGTCTCCACACCCAGCCCCTCCCCACTGACCCCAGCGGGGCTGGCAATGGCCTGCGGGGCAGCTTGATCCTCCCCAGCTGCTCACAGCCTTCCCAGCAGCCCGCTGTGGCCCCCTCTCCACTCTGGGCGGGAACAGGGGTTGGGGGAACCCCCCCTCCCCTCCCCGCCAGCTCTAGAAGCAACAGGTGCAGCCCCGTGCTCAGCCAGCGGCCGTGGTCTTCTCTGGTTTTCAGCTCCCAGGTCTGGGAAAGGGGAGGAGGCGACCGGGATACATTCTCTGGGGTGTGGGTCACAAGGACCCCCTAGGAGTGCGATAGCCAGCAAGGGAGGCCCTGCTCTCCTCTCACCCCAAATCTCCCAGCAGGAAAGTCTGACAGGTAGGCCAGGGCAGGTGAGCCACCCACCCCCTCCTTGGGGGTCGAGGGGAGGGGAGCCCCTGGGGCTTTTTATGAGGGGCAATTCGAAACCAGCAAAGAACTGACTGGTGAATCCCGGCTTTCCCGGTTGGGACCCCTCCCCTCGCCCCAGAGGCTGTGGGCCCGGAGTGCCGGCAGGATAGCCCCCGGCACTGCATTCTCCGTGGGGGCGGGGAGGCGGCTGCACAGACCAGCATAAGAATGGGGCTCGGCTGATGGCCCATTTCCCATTTCCCCGTCCCACAGCCCTCCCGCGGGGACCGGCTCCGCAGGCCCTCCCATCCTCCAGCCAGAAAAAGAAAACAGAAAGCGGGGAGCTCTCTCTGGGGGCCCCACCCCCAAATCCACAGGGACCCGCCTTCCTGGCTCCCCCCACAACACACCCTTCTCCCCAGGGCTACACATCAAGGAGCAGATAACACCCCCCCAGCCCCATCCGATCTCCCAGTGAAACCCTACCCCTGCGATAAGCATCGGCCAGAGGATTTCCTGGGTCAGGAGACACAGGCCCGCGGCCGCGGGAAGACCGTCTTGGCACGAAATGAGAACAGTGCAGGCCTCTCCAACAACTAGGTACAAATTTCCAAATGGCCGGCCCTTGTGGCTGCCCTCCACGCCCCACCCCACCTCTTTCCAGAGAGAGATCTTCCCTGAGTCTCCCCGGCGGCTCCCACGGACACCGGGGCCTGTGTCAGTCCACGGCAGGCTCTCCGGCAGGAGTGTTGTTCCCACGCCAGACACGTGTCTCCTCCCTGGACCGGCTCTCTGGCCCCCACCCCGGCAAAGCCACCCTACACCCCCTGTTCCCCTTCACCAGCCACCCGGTCCAGACACCGGAGCGTGTCCTGTCTGCCTCCCAGATAAACGTGTCTGCAGTGGCTGGGCTCCAGGGTCTAAGGGCCAGGCCCGAAATAGTCCCCAAACACCAGATGTGTCTGTCCCGGGGACACCTTTTTATTGCCTCGTGAAAACAGAGAAGGCAGGGCCTCCGGGACCAGAAAAGCGCAGCCTCGGGCAAGAGTGGGCAAGCTCTTGGGGACGCAAAGGGACTCCCCCCGCCCCGCACCCCCGGGTCACCCGCCCAGCCTGCGACCCCGCCCACCTCTAGGGCTGTGCCCCGGGCCGGCCGGCTCCCACCCCTCCTCCCGGCTGGAGGGCAGGCCCCAGGCGGGCGCACCTGGCCGGGCACCGGCGCCCTCTATGTGGCTGAACTCCCCGTGACACACGCGGCAAGTTCCTTAAAGGCAAAAACAAGCTCCGGGCGAGCGCGCAGCCCGCGGCGCGGCGGGAGAGAAAGTGGTGATTGGAAGAGAAACTCCTGACTCATCCGCCTGGGCTTTTATGGCCCGGGATTGGATTCTGACCTTTCGGTGCGCTCCTCCGGGCGCCCGGCCCGAGCGCGGGAGGCGGCCGAACCCGAACGCGGGAGGCCTCGCGGGGCGCACTCCCTCCCCGCGCCCTCCCCGCGCGCGAGGGCAGGGGCGCGATTTACCTACGGAGTCTATCTCCAGGAGTCGCTGGAGGTCCCGGATGCTGTGGATCTGACTGTGCGCCAGCCGCTCGATCACCTCGCGGGGGATCTCGGCCTCCTGCAAGCAGAGCCACACACACGGTCAGCCCGGGCCGGCCCCGCCGGCTCGCGCCCCCCGCCCCCGCCCGAGCGCGCGCCCCCGCCCCAGACGGCTCCCGGCCCCGCCCCACGTGAGCACCTCGCACCAGAGGGCACCCGACCCCCGCCCTGGCCGTGGAGCGGGAGGTCGAGGGTGGGGCAGCGGAGACCCCAAAGTACCCATCCCCATCCGTGTCTGCCCTCTGCAAAAAAAAAAAAAAAAAAAAAAAAAAGCCCGCCCCGCCTTTAAATTTTCAAACCAAAGCCCCCCCACCCCCGATTCCAGCCCCTCCGCGCGGGGTGTCAGTTACAGGCGGCCTGGGGGCCGCGAGGGGCCCGGGAGTTTCTGATTCAGGAGTGAAATCAACATGCAGAAGCTCAAGTTGAAATGCGTCACGGATGGGCGACGGGAGTCGCGGCAGCCCTAACACTTTAATCCAGCCGGGGCTTGGATTTCACCCCCGGAACCGGCGACCCTGCGCGGGAGAGGGTCTCCGGCTCCCACACGCACACACACCCACCCACACTCACGCGCCCCACCCGCTCCGGCCCAGTAGCGGCCCTAGCGCCGCCGAGGACGCCCCAAATCCAGCCGGCGGCCGGGGGAGGCTGCAGGGATGTGAGGGTTAAATCTCTCCCTCCGGCGGCTCCCGGGTCCCTGCCCAGACAACCCCCACCGCTCGGCCTCCCCCACTCCGCCCCGATTTTTAAAGGGCCTGGGGGGCTGCTAGGGGTCTCCAGCACTAAGTTCCCACGACGGGGGGCTGGAGAGAGTCATTGATCCAGCGAGCTCCCGGGATTCGGGATCGGAGATGGGGGCGAGGGGTGGGGGAAGACGCCAGCTCAGGGCGGGTGCGGGCGCCGGCCCGGCTCGCCCTGCTCAGCCACCTGTAAGCAGGCCCAGGCGGGCGGGACTGCGCCGGCCCAGCGCTCAGCCAGGCTCGGCCTCCGGGTACCCGGAGCTGCGGCTCCGCGCTGCCCACCCGGACCGCCGGGGGCCCCTACCTGCTTCCCGGCCGCTCTTCCCCCGCCCCGGCTCCACCGGCTCACACACACCCCCTTCCGCGGTCCCCGCACCCCGACACTGCATTGCCCGCCGCGCCCGGGTTCCCTCCCCGGAGAGGAGCCCTCGCCCCCCGAAGTTTCTCCCCGCTCGTCCACCCTGCCGCCCGCCACTCGTCCCTCCTCGGCAGAGCGACGCCACACGCTGGAAACTCACCAGCACACTCGGGCGGAAAATAGAACCCAGTTGGGAAAATTTAAAAACGGAGCACCCAACAGAAATCAAAACGTGCCCTGCAGCGCCGAGCCAGGGGCGCCCCGGCCGCGGGCGACTGCAGGGGGCGTGCGCCCGGCAGTCAGAGGGTCCGGGGCGGGGTGGCACCCACCTCGGCCAGGGCATGGGCGAGGTATCCGCAGCCGAGGAGCAGCAGGCAAGCCCAGGTCCTCATCGCGTCCCGAGGCGCTGGCGGCTCGGCGAGGAGGCGAGGCCGCGGGGCGGGCACTCCAGCCGGGCTCCTGTGGCGGCGAGATTCAGTACCATCCCTCAGGGAGCGCGGCCCGGAGGGTGGCGCGGAGCGGCGAGCAGGCGGAGCGCGCCCGGCGCGAGCAGCGAGTGCAGAGGAGGCAGCGCGGCGAGGAGGAGGAGCAGGAGTGCGCGCCCGTCGCGCCGGGATCCTCCTGGGCCGCCGGTAGGGGGTGGGGACGGAAGGGGCGGAGGGCGGGGGCTGGGCTTCTTCCTTGGTGTGTCCCCGGTGCTGGCCGCCGCCGCGCTCGCTCCCGGGCGCAGCTTTAGGAGCGACCTGGCCGGGAATTCTGCACGTTTGCGGGCTTCAGCCCCGGGAGGGAGCCCGGAGCGGGGCCGGGGCCGGAGCCGCCGCCGCCGCCGCACCACCCATCACCTGTCTGGACGCCCGGCCAGACTCGGCCTCGGGCTCGCGCGCTCTGCGGGCTGCGGGCGGCCCTGCGCGCCCACCGTCGGCCCCGCGCTTGCCTCCGGCCTCTTTTCGGCGCCGCCGCCGCCGCCGCCACCAGGCCGGGCACGGCGCGGCCCAGCACAGCGCGGCCCGGCGGCCTGCGTGCGCCCCTCCGCGGCGCGCCCTCGGCTCCGCGCCGTGCCCCGCCCTCCGCCGGCCCGAGCCGGGCAGCCGCCGCCGGCCGCACGGGGCCTCTCCGCGCGGGCCTGAGGGCGGGCGCAGGATCGAGCCGGGCGGCAGCCGCCACCGGCAGAGGGACAGGCGCGGACAGGCCCGGCTCGCGGGAGTGGTGCGGGCTCCTCGGGGCGCGCGTGTGGAGCCGGCCGGCGGCGGGGAGGGGGTTATAGCGCCGCCGCCGCGCCCCTCCCCCGTTCCCTCCCTCCCGCCTCCCCCGGATTCCAGGCCCGGGACCCGCACCTCGGAAGCACGCGGGGGCCGCACGGGCCCGGCCGCCGCCGCACGGAGCACACACACGCGCTCACGCGCGGCGGGGAAACCCATCCAAACCTCGCGCCCGCTCCGAGCACTGCCGCGGGGGCCGCGCCCCTCCCGCGGCCTCGCCCACCCCCTGCGCCCGCTGCGGTCCTGCGGTCCTGCGGTCCCGGCCGGGAGGGAGGAGGCCGCGCAGAAGCCGACTCGCCTCGGCCCCAGCGGCAGCCGAGGGCAGCGCCGGAGCTGCGACGCCAAAAAGGGCAAAAGCAGGCTGCCCCGATCGGCGCTCCGGCCTCTCCACGCTGGGACCCAGGCGCCCCCGCTCGCCATAAAAGGAGGGGAGTGAGGCCGTGGTGGAAAGTGGGGCGGGGTTCGGGGCGCTGCTGGGCACTCACCTGGCGGCGGCCACGCGCCCCCGCCCACGACCCGGTGCCGGGGGCGTCTGAATGCGGAGCCTCCACCCACATCCCGAGGTGCGGGAGCCCCCCCAAGTCCCCACTCCCGCGTGGAAGGCCGGGCCGCGGCCTGAGCCGGGAACTCGAGGGGATGGTGGGGAAGGGAGCCGCTCCTCGGGAACCCCGGAGAGAGTGTGGGCCTCGGACGACGGATCCGCGGGGCGCGCAGAGCGCCACCTCTCGCCTGGGCGCGACTTGGAGATGGGGGGCAGCACCAGGGGAGCCGAGGCCAGTGCGCGGCTGGACCGCTCGCCTCCACGAAGGGTGGGTGCGCCCCGACCCGGAGGACTCCCGCCTCGACCAGGTGGGTTAGGAACCCGGCGGGCCCCGTCGCCCACCAGTGCGCGTCCCTCGTCGCTCGGGCGGGAGCCGAGTTCAGGACCAGAGCACGGTCAGTGAGTGAGGGGCGAGCGACCCCAGAGCTCTAGAGCCAGGGACCCCGGCGGCTGGCCGACGACCCGCCTAAGGGCCCCCCGACCCCCAGCCCCGCGGTGGAGGCGCAGCCCGCCTCGCCTGGCATTTCAAAGGCCGAGTCCGTCCGGAGGGGCTTTGGGGCGCTGGCCTTTCCCCAGACTCCTGGGCGTGGGGAGCTTCTCCTGCGGGTCCCAGAGGACCTCGGTCTACGTTCCTTCCAGAGGCTTTCACGCCCCTGCGGCCTCCCCACCACACGGGGCCCTGCAGACCCGCAGGCCCATGGAGGGTCGGGATGGAGGGCCCAGGCAGAAGCCGGGAACTTGGAGACCATGAGGAGCACGTGAAAGCCACCCCTTGTCTGTCCAGGTGGAACCTTCTATAGCTTCCGAGAGGGACCCTTGGAAGTTTCTGGAAAGCAGGCCTCTGGCTGGAGCCGGTGGGGGCCGTCTGCTGCCCACACATCTGAGAGTGACCGCACCACCCAGCTGAGACCCTGGTATTCGGCAGGCAGGGCCCAAGGACATTCCCCTGGGGTGATTCAAGGACTCAGCTTGGTACCAGGGGTGGAAATGAAGGCCTGGCACTTCAGGGACACCCCATTCCAATTTGGGGCCAGCAGGGAGGTTTGGGGGCACGGATCTTCTCCGACCAGAGCGGGAAAGGGAGCAGGGTCAAGCCTGCCCCAGACTGGAGAGCTTTGGGGGGAGCAGGCGGGCCTCCCTCCCTCCCTCCCTCTAATCTCAAGCCGCTATTAAAAATAAAACCCGCTCACGTCGTCATAGCGACCACAACAACAGCGGCTGTGGCTTCGTGAGGGTGGCAAAAACTTCTGCAGCCACGCGACAGCTGCCTGGGGGAATTGGGGCACCACACGGGGTGCAGCCCCAGGCCTGCCCTGGGGTGGGACGGGAACCCCAGCACCCAGCCCGCCCCACCCTCTCCCGTCCTCAGAGGGAACTGGCAGCCGCTGTTTCGAGAACTGGAAATGGAGACTGGAGGACTGACTGGACCAAGAGGTCACCAGCTTGGGGAGAACCCCTTCTCCCGGACCTGGGCTCCTCCTCAGCACCCCCTATTCAGACTCCAGCGCCCGGAGCAGGGGCTGCGTGGGGAGGTGGTGGTGGGATGCCACCCGAAGGCCGGCCCAGGAGGGCGTTCTCCACAGTGAGGCGTGGTCGGTGCTGCTTTCCCCGGGAATGGAGTCGACGAGGTTCGCACGGATCCCTGCAAACATTTGATAACGAGGCTAAATACACTTGAGCAGGAGGAAGCAAAGGCCTGGTTCCGGGTTCCGTGGGTGGGGACCCAGGAAAACCCAGGCCAAAGGTGTGTGTCGGAGGCCAGCGGGAGAGACCTGGTGGAAGAGGGGGGCGGGGGTCCCCAGGCTGGGGAGCTGCTGGTGGGAGGGAGGGTGCCCCTGGGCAGGGGATGCCAGTCGGTCCCAGCCTTGCCCGAGGCCCATCATTAAGGTGAGTCAGGTGCTCCAAGTAGGTGGGGAGAGGCCACCGCACAGCTGAGGTGACTGGCTGGGCACCCGCCCCTGGAGGCCCCTCCTGGCACTCGGGAGGGTCAGGAAGGCCTGGTCCACCTCAGAGCCAGGCAGGGCTGGAGGTGGGCAGGGTGCCTTTATGAAGGGCTGTCAGCGCCCTAGCTGGTTTGGCTCAGTGGGTAGAGCGTCGGCCTACGGACCAAAGGGTCCTGGGTTCGATTCCTGTCAAGGGCATGTACCTCGGTTGCAGGCTCTTCCCTGGTCAGGGCGAGTGCAGGAGGCAACCCATCGATGTGTTTCTCTCAGATGGCTGTGTCTCTGTCTTTCCTTCTCTGAAGGATCGATGGAAAAATAACCTCAGGTGAGCACTAGCAGAGAGCCCAGCACGGTGGGTGCTCAGCCCACAGCACCCTAAAACCCCGTTCCAGAGGTCCCAGAGCTGAGGAGGGACCCTGCTGGGCACCAGCTCCCGTGGCCCCTGCTGCTCTGCACAGACTGGTGAGGTGCCAGGTCACTGGGTGTATTTGTCTGCAGCTCACCGACAGGACTGTGAAGGGTGTTGTCAAGGGGAGTCGCCCGCAGTCCTGGGGCCCATGCCCACCTGATCCCTGGTCCAGAGGTGCCAGGAGATGGGGGGCACACCCAGGCCTGGCGGCCCCAAGTCTCAGTTCTCTCATCTGGACAATGGAGGCCCGTAACCCTGCAGGCACAGCTGCCTCCGCAGTGCACATGCCCCCGGGCACACAGGCAGAGCCCTGGTCCCCACGCAGGGCACAGCTGCCGGCACCCGCTGGTGCCAGAGCGGATTTCGGAGCAATTTGTCATGATGAAACCCCTCGGTGCCCTTTATCTCTGGGCAAGGCTTTCTCGGTTCAGGGCAATTAATCCAGCAGCAGCCTCAGCCGAGTGGGCACCACTCCTTGAAGATCAAAAGTGCCCAGGCAGGCGTTAATTAAGTCATTATCTCGAGGCCCCGGGCCCTGTGACTAGTCCAGGCTCCCCAGAAAGGGAGAAGCCGCCAGCAAGCAGGGAAGCCATTCTCTATAGGATTGTTTATAACTCCCTATTAATTATTTTTATTTTATTTTCAAAATTTACACACAGAAATGAAGTTTAAAATACCCCAGAATGCCTGATGGGCGTGGCTCAGTGGTTGAGCATCAACCTATGTGTGAACCAGGAGGTCACAGTTCGATTCCAATCAGGGCTCATGCCCGGGCTGTGGGCTGGATCCCCAGTGGGGGGCGTGCAGGAGGCAGCCGGTCCATGATTCTCTCTCATCCTTGATGTTTCTCTCTCTCTCCCTCTCCCTTTCTGAAATCAATAAAGAAATATATTTTTAAAGCCCAGAATTGGTTGATAACTATTTTGTGAATGAAGAGCCATGTCACGGGCCCGGGGGGCTTCAGAAGGCGAAGGCGAGGCCTGGACAGTGGGCACTGGAAACCGGCTGCCCCAGTCGGGTGCGCTCTGCGGGCAAAGCCCACAGCCTCCGCAGGCCTCATAGGAAAGTGAAGAGCGTAACGTGTCTCGTTGGTAATTTTTATATGAACCGCGTGTTAGGATGATACCATTGAGTTAGATAAATTATATGGTTGCAATTAATTTCCCGTTTGGTTCTCCTTTGTTTCGTGCGGCTACTGGGAAGTTTAAAATGCCGTGCTGCTCAGAGGCTTCCACCGGGCCCTGCGCGTGTAGGCACCAGAGTTCACACCTACACGGCAGAGCCAGGCAGGTGCGTGGGGGGTGGGCAGAGCCTGGGGTCTCGTGCTCCCAGCCGCAGGGCTGTGAGACCAGGGGCTGCTCGGCACCTCGGAGCCTCAGCGACCTCCCCTGGGTCACAGCGGGCTCAGAGGGCTGCTTTCAGAAATGCCCCCTCGCTCCTTCTACAAACACGACGTGCCAGGCCCTGTGCGAAGACGGCCACCCCACGGGCCCGGTGTCTGCACGGAGTCCCGAGCATACACTCTTCCAGAAGAGGAGCCGGGCGGCCAGGGAGGCCTGGAGAGCGAGCAACTTTGAGACGATTTAGACGGAGCCTTCAGGGAAGAGACAGCAGCCGCAGGAGCCAAGGCCCTGGGGCAGGAACCGGCTTGGCTTGTCCCAGGAACAGGGGAGTGGGTATGGCAGGAGGCAAGGAGCTGGGAGAGGTAGGCAGCGGGGCAGGTCGCTCAGACCTTGAGCACAAAGTAAGGAATTAGGATTTTATTTCCGGGGGGACGAGGGGGAGACAACCTGAGTGGAGGAAGGGCCGTGGGGTCAGCACCCCATTCCCAGAGCTGGTGCCGTCCAAGTCAGAGCTGCCAGCCGGCGCCCTCAAGGAGCCACTCGGGTGCCCACAGCCCCACCTGGAGTCCCACGGCCGAACGCCTGGCAGAAGAAACGGCCACGTGCCCCAAGGTTCCGAGCACAACTTGAAGTCACGAGCCTTGGAGCAGCCAGGGCCCTCGCGCTGTCCTGTTGTAGGAACGGCGTCCGTGCGGGGTGGCTGTTTGTTCAGGCCCAGCGTCCCCAGGCGGCGGGCGGTCCGTCCTCTAAGCTGGGCTCTGCGGAGCGGGTCTGGGCGCAGGGCTGATGGGCGGTGCCTTTCGCCCGGCGTCCGGTGGTCTGTGATGTGTTCATATTACTTGTCTAAGAAACTCAGTCACTTCTATTTTAAAACAGACATTTGGGGAACAGAAGCCACGGGCTCTGGGCTGGAAGGGGGGCAGGTCCCCTCCCCTCTCCAGGCCTGAAGTTCCCTCGGAGCCAGCGGTGCGGCCCTGGCCTGAGAGCGCAGCGGGAGGGGCTCCGGGGGGGGGCCCTGCATCCGGGCCAGGGAAGCCCTGGGCTGGGCCCGCCCGGAGGACCCCCACTCCCGGTCACGAAGGGAAGCCCAGCTCACCCCACCCTCCAATTCTGTGGTTGTGACAAGAACCCAACTCCCAGTGGCCCGAGGGAGCAGAAGGTGTCCACACAATCACAGGCTCTGCAGGGAGCAGCGCCAGGTGCGGCTGGACCCAGACAGGCCCGGCCCCTGGCCACATAGCCCAGTTGGTTAGAGCGTCGTCCCGGTACGCCAGCGTTTCGGGTTTGATGCCCAGCCAGGGCACATACAAGAACCCACCAATGACACGTTTGCACCATGGAACCTACGCAGCTGTGTAAAAGGAGGGTCTCTTACCCCTTGAGACAGCAAGGGAGGGACCTGGAGGCCGTCATGCTAAGCGAATTCAGCCAGTTAGAGAAAGACAGATATCACATGATCTCACCCATAAGTGGAGTCTGAAGAACAAAATAAACCGATGACCAACCTAGGTCCCGAGGCACGGGTGCCGGGGACAGAGTCACAGACCCTAGTGGAGGGGGAGGACAGGAAGAGGTTAACAGAGCATGTATGCGTATGTGCACGGCCCCTGGACACGGACAGTAGCATGGCGAGGCCTGGGTGGGGCAGGGGCTGGTGCAGGGGGGCAAACAGGAGACAATGAGAGACATCTCTAATACTGTCAACAAGAAAATACAATTAAAAACAAACAAAAAACTTCACACCCTAAAAAAAAAGAACCAACCAATGAAGGCATAAGTGGAACGAATCTCTCTCTCTCTCAAAATCAATCAATAAATTTTTTAAAAGACACAGCCAGGTCTTCAGAATCAGCCCTCAGCCTCATCTCCCACGTTCCCCACCCAACAGCCTCCTGGCCCCGAAAGTTCCGGGCGTTGAGGCTGCTTGCCACAGGCGCTGTCTGGGGGACACAGGGCTCCCCGGCTGCCTGGCTGGACCCGGTGCCCGGCCTTGCTGGGTCACCCTCGGGCCCCCAGCCGAGGAGGCCACCACGCCCCGGCCAGCACGAAGGGGAGGCGGTGGGATTCGGGGCTCCCTCTGTCCTGAGTGACCCTGACAGCGTCTTCCTCCCTGGGGACTCGCCATCTGCCCTTTGACCTTGAGGAGGGGGTTTGGGCCGCAGAGGCTGGACTTGCAAACCCTCCCTGCTCGTGACTGCTGGAGAGGCACTTTCTTCGTGGCTGTTTTCTCAACGGGAGAGAGCAAAGTACTGTCAGATAATCTTATCCTTGTCCTGCCCTGACCCCGGCGTCGGGTGGGGGTGGGGTGCGCCCCCCTCTGCGGCAGACAGCGCGAGGTGAGGGGCGTGTGGGCCTCAGCACCCGCTACGCGCCCACCGCGAGGGGCCGGCACCTCTTAGGAGGGAGGAGCCCAGGCCCAAGGCCAGCAGGACCGGTCCTGGGTTCGAGGACCACTCCGCCCCTGCTGGCTGTGCAAACGGGCAGGTAGGTCACCTCTCTGAGCCTCAAAGACGAAAGGGGGTCTAAAGGCAGAATTCGCTGCCCGTGGGGCTGCTCCGGTCGGCCCAGGACACGCCCGGCACCGCCCACGTGCCCACCAGGTTTCACGGACCCTGTGGACGGGCTGTGCCCTCACACGCCGAGCCTGGCAGGCAGCAGGCGCTCAGTGCGCAGAGGGTTCCACCCGCAGAACACAGCACCTCGCGGCCTGGCACCCCCGCCTGGTTGGGCCGCCCGCTGCGTTTGCGCGGCACAGTGCTGAGCTCGGCCCTCGGAGCCCTCGCCTGCGGCCGGCGAAGCCCGACACGAAAGCACCGGCGCCCAGACCCGGCTTTGTCACCGGTTATGTCGACCTCTGACCGCGGTCCTGGGGGCTGGTCGCACGCAGTGTCTGTCTCGCCTGCTCCGACAGGGCCTGAGGCGCGTCCGTGCGAGGGCACGTGTCTGCGTGCGGCCGCGCTCATCACCGGGGACACTGTGAGCCACACGGGCTCTGCCCTCGCGGCACTGACCCGACAGCGGCTTCCCTGCCCGCCTCGCCGGCGCTCTCAGCCTCAGGAACCGGGACTGGCCGGCACGGGCAGCCCGAGCCCCAGGTCGTAGGGTCCTCCCCACAACAGCTTCTTTCCGCTGATGGTCTCATGGTGAGAAAGTGGCTGCCAGACACAGCTTGCCTCCCTGCCCCACTGAGCGAGGAGGAAGACACTCCCCCGGCCAGGACGGCTCAGCGGCCCCTTCCTGCATCCAGCCCACGCGGTGATGGCCAGAGTCCTAAGCTCACGATGTGAGGGCTGGCCAGGCCTCAGGTCTCTGGCCAACCTAAGGGCAGCGCTCAACCCCGCGGTCACTTCCTCCTCTGGGCACAGCCTTCACCCGCTTCCAGGATCCCCCTTGCCGACTTCCTGAGTCCCCCTGGCTGCGCAGTCTCGTCCTCACGGGCCCTTTGTCCTGCTGGGCCCCGGACTCCATCCCCGCCCTCCCCTCCCCGGGTGCGCTGACCGGCCTCAGGGCTGACCATTCTGCAACAGGACCTCAAGCCCAGACCTCTGTCTTGAGCCCCAGATCCCCAAGTCCAACCGTCCACTCGGCACCTTGACCTGGTGTCCAGTGGCCTCGTCAACCTTCCCACGACCAGGACAGACCCAGACCTGCGCTCGGCCCATCCTCCCATCCTCCTCGCCCGCTCGCCCGCTCACCCAGCATCGAGAGCCAACTGGAGTCTCTCCCACCCACCGTGCCTCCCTGTCGACTCGCCCGCCCGTCAGTGTCTCCCAACCCTGGCCGGTCCCCCTGGACCCCCACCTGGCCCCGCCCCTCCCTTCCCTCGGCCCAGGTCCCCCCACGGCTCCGGGATCCACAGCCGATGCTCCAAGGGCCCCTCCCTCACACTGCGCCTCCCGGGCCGGCCTTCCTGGCAGCCGGTTGTCGATAGCGCCGCGCCGGCCGGGCTCCCTGCAGAGCTGAGTGGGCAGGAGCTGACGCAGCCGCTGGGGCCTGGGCGCTTCCATTAGCAGCTCCGGCCTGGCCCCAGCCCAGCGGCCTCCCCTGAGATCCGGGAGTCGGGGCCGCCGCTCTCCACGCCCTCCAGGTCCCAGCTCCGCACACGCCTTCCGCAGGCTGGGGGGCCGTGCGTGCGACAGGCCGCAGGGTCCAGAGCCGCCAGGCGGAGGCCGCAGGTGTCCTGGGTGATTCCATCGCGGCCAGGGGACCCGGGACGAGGGCAGCTCAGCCCCGAGGACCAGCTCCGACGTCAGGCTCGGTCTCTTTCTAGCATGTTCCGTGGATACGCCATGTGACCATTCTGGACCTCAGTTTTCGGCGGGGAGGACCAGCTGCCCCCAGACTGGGAGCGTGAAGCCACACGAAGACGGGCCCCCACTCTGCAGGTCAGGACGTCGGAGCGGCTGGGCTGGGCGGCCTGTCCGTGAGGCCGCGGGGGCTGATGGGAGCGGAGCGGCTGCCAGGTGGCTGCCCGGGGCTGGAGGCCTCTGGCCCCACGCGTGTCCCTGCCCCGGGCACCCGGCTTCCTCGAGGGCCACTTCCTCGCCGGCGGCCCACAGAGGCCCTCCCTCGCCTGGCCTGCGCGGGGTAAGCCCGCTCACCAGCAGAGTGCCGGCGAGGGGCAGGGGCGGCTGGGCCCCGGCGTCCCCTCACCGCTCAGGAGACAGCCAGGGGCCGAAACCCTCCCGGCCTCCACGAAGCAGCCTGAGTCTTGCAGGCGCGGCCGAGCAGTGGGGCCGGCTGGGCTGTGCTGAGTGAAGGGACAGTCCCTCTCGGTGGGGGAGGTGGCGGGGGCTGGCTTATCACTTCCCTGAGGTTCCCTCCCAACACCCACCCAGCCAGCTCCCGCACCCGCCGCCCGGCACAGTCTGCCTTTGAGAAGGGAGCCCCCTACTCTCCTCCCCAGGCCCCAAAGGGCCCGCGAGAGGGACAGCCCACCGGGTCTCAGCTGCGAGGGATCAGGACCCCAGAGCCCACCGGGCCTGCCTGTGTCCAACGGGAAGGAAGCCAGGCTCCCAGGCCAAGGAGGAGTCCCAGAAGGCTTCCAGGAGGAGGTGGCATTTGAGCAGAGCTTGAAGGACGGCAGCCAGCGTGGGGCTCCCCAGGCCAGGAATTCTCCTTCCAGCCGGCCACACCCGCCTTATCTCGCTCTCCCAGGGGCCTCCCCAGGAAGGCGGCTCCCCTCCCCCTCCGGGCGCAGAGCTACGTCACCCTCCAGGAATGCACTCAGTCCTCTCCCCCCTCCGCCCTCTCCCCACCTCACCCCATCCCCCGGCTTCCCCTCTCCTCCCCCTTCTGTCTCCATCCTGGTCCTCCCCCCCACCAGCCCATCACTCCGGACCTGCCACTGGGGATTTCCAGGATCCCGCCACCCATGGGCGGGGCAGGAGGGGGGTGGCACCCTATGCCAGGGGGTGGGGTTTCCTCAAGAACCTCCCCCAAACCCTCCAGCCAGAGGGGAAAGGCAGCTCAGCACCTCCTCTGGGCCTGGGGCCTGGGCAGCGGGAGCCCCACCCCCTGTACCTCAAGGCCTCTCTTCGTGGGGTTCCAGCTTCAGGAAGCGGCTGAGCCAGGGCCCCAGGAGGTCCTGTGGCCGCCCTGGAGGAGGGGCATGGCTCTCCCAGGCACCCGCCGCCTCGCTCGTGTCTGGGGCAGCACCTGCCCACCGTGTGCCCCTCTCAGGCTCAGGCTGGCCCGGCTCCCACAGCCTCTCTGTCCTTGGCTGTGGCCCCGACAGGGGCTGGACGGGGTGTGGCCCACAGGTGCTGGGAAGAGGACAGAGTCCACAGGAGGCCACCTCCTCCCCGGGAGCTGCCCTGCCCTTCCCACCAGCTTCCCAAGCACAGCCTCTCCTCACCAGGCCGCGCACCTGCCGTGGCTCACCCCCCGCCCCAAGTCCGTCCCGGAGCCTCCCTGAGGGGGTCAGAGCCCCCCAAGTGCTGCATGTCCCTGGAAGTCGGCCCGGATGCCCCCAGGGCCCCCTGCCCCAGGCTGACACCCCTCCCCGCCCACGGGCTCAGGCACCTGCAGGCAGGTGAACACCCAGAGGCCAGCTGGCAGCCGCTGTGCAGAGCTGGTGCTGGAGCCTTCAGCAGGGCTGAACCCCGGGAGAGCCGGGCTGGTGGGTGTGCAGGGGCCGTTCCCAGGGTCCACCCACCCTCAGGCAAGGCCTGGGGTCCCCCTGCTGGGTCCCCACATGCACACGACAGTGCTTTTATTTTGAAATCTATTTTTACTGACTTCAGAGAGGAAGGAAGAGGTTAGGTCTGGGGTCAGAGCTCCAGGCAGAGAGGCAGGTGGTCAGGCGAGGCCCAGAGGTCCGGCTGGTCTGTCTGCAGGTTCCCAGGGCCCATCTGGGCTGGACTCTGGGGAGGGGCAGGGATGGGGGAGACAGTGTAGGTGGTGACAAACCCAGGGCCTGCAGTTGGGGGGTGGCCGGAGGTGAGCAGGAGGAAGCCAGAGGCAGAGTCCGAGACGGAACATGCGGGGGCAGCAGGCACAGGGAGCTGGGACGGCCGGTCTGGGCGAGGTGCCCACAGCTGGAGAGGAAGTGGCCTTGGCAAAGCCCTTCTGCAGCTCAGGGTGCTGGGTCTGCCGACGTCCCCAGGTCCCCCCTCCCAATCGGCCCTCAGACCTCCCATCCCCAGACCAGAGCATCCAAACCCCAGTAGCCAGGGCATGGCCATGGCCTGGGCAGGGCACCCTGGTCCACCTGGCCGCCAGCACTGAAATCGTCTCTGTCGCCCTTCCCCCCCGCCCCCGCCCCCACCCCCCAGGTGGTCACTCGCAGAGCAGCGGTGTGGGAGCTCTGCGGACGACGGACGGATGTGCAGGAGTCACACGGGGACGCCACGTTCGTGGGCTGGCCGCCCCAGTGCGACCAGGGCGCTCTCCGCCAGAGCACGCACGTTTGCTGGGCTCTTTGGAAGCAGGGACGGCCTCACACAATCGAAATAAAGGTGTCTTCGGACTCTTCGGACTCGGGCGGCGTGGAGGCGTGAGGGGCCCGGGGGCGGCCTGGGGGCGGGTGGGTTCCAGCCTCGGCTCTGGCATCCCCTGTGCCCAGTAGACGCCTCGCCCAGCCAGGTGCCCGGGCGCCTCCACGCAGCAGCGCCTGCGAGGGTTCGTGGGGTTTAGTCAGTCGTGCCTTCGTGCACCTGCCTCTGGGCTCCCGGAAGGCGCTGCCCCCGGCCTCACTGTGCACCGGGGCCGGGGGGCGGCTGGGCCCTGTGCTGGGGGCTCCGGGAGGGGCACAGGCCACAGCTCGATGGCAGAAACAGCAAAGCCCCCAAAGCTTCCGGGGCCACGGCGCTGACCCAGGCGCCGGCCAGGGCACGGAGCAGGTGACACTGTGCTGCGTCCTCTGGTCCTAGGGATGGAGACCCACCCGTCGTCGGTCCTGTGGGGCGGGGGAGGGGTGCTCAGGCCACCCTGCAGCCAGAGCGGCCGGACACAGGCTCCACACTGGACCTGTTCGGGGGCCTCATGCACGTGACATGTTGGCACTGTCCACGCGGCGGCTCCCGACCGGCACCGGCCACCGCTGACCCCGTCACAGCGCGCCCCGGCCAGGAGGTGAGGGTTAGCTTTCCCACTTCACCGGGGAGACGGGTGAGGCCGAGGACGGAAGGAACTGCAGATGCCACAGAGCTCATGGGACGCAGGGCCCGGACACGAGGTGCGGCAGGTGTTACACCTGTGGTCTGGCCCGTGGCGCTGGCCCGGTCACGGCCGGGGGGTCGGAGACGGCCAGGCCCATCGTCCAGTGAGTTCCAGAAATACACCAGCCGGACGCCTCCCACAGCGGCAGGAAAGGAGTCTGACTAAGGAGGGGCAGGCAGGCCTCCCAGGGCATGACCCGGCCTCACACCTGACCTTCCTTGAGGCGAAGAGCCCCGCCCCCCGCCCCCCTGGACTTGGCAGCCCTTGGGAGACAGGCCAGGCCGCCTGGTAAGCAGTCCCCAGGGGAAGGTGCTGAGGGTCCTGGGAGCTCCAGCTCGAACTAGCCAGACGCCCCTGGACCACGTCTGCCCAGCGAAGGGGTGTCTGGGGCAGAGAAATGAGCCAGCAACTTCCCAATTTGCTCACATCCCGGGAGGCGAGAGGTCCAGAGGGGAGAGAGGTCAGCGTGGCTGGTGACATCGGACCGGCTTCCTGGAAGGGGGTGGGGACGAGCTGCACTCTGCTGAGGCCACGGCCGACTCGGGGCCTGTCTGGCTCTGAATCTCGGGGACCAGCGCCCCGCAGCCTGCAGCAGCCGGGGGTGGGGGGGGGTCCTGAAGGCAGGACAGGGACCCCATGTCAGGCCAGGCCACCGCCAGGGTCTCGCAGACAAGGAGTCCCCCCTCCCGTCTCCCAGCCTGGCAGCGGGAAGCCAGGAGGGAAATGCCCAACCTCAGATGAGTCACCGCCGCCCTGATTCAGCCACCCCAGGCGGGAGGGAGGCGAGACTGTCCCTGGCAAGGTCCTCCCTGCAGGCCCCGCCGCCCGCCCAGCGGGCACCACCGAGCAGCCGGCCCCTGAGCTGTTGCGGGCCCAGCGCACCGTCACCCCCGTTCCCCGCGGGCAGCAGGGCGCAGGGGCACCCCTCAGGGCTGCGCCTGTCCGCCCGCCTCCTCCTGGGCCGTGCTGGTCCCGGTGAGCTGAGTCCTGGGTCCTGCGGACGGGAGTCTGCGCGGGACCCGGCGACCACCTTCCCCTCACCCTCGTCTCGGCGTCTCCTCCACCAGGCCTGGGCGGGCAGGCGTTCCTCCTTCCGGCAACTCCTGTTTTCCCGATTCCCCTTCGTGGGCTGCGCTGCACGGGTCCACGCTAGGAACAATTCCGTCCACGAGCCGTTTAAGTTAACGTTCACATCAGATGTGAGCCTTTGGTCAAAGTTCTTTTTGTTTGGCCCGTGGAAGCCAGAGCCCGAATTTCCCAAAATTTCCCTCCTTCAACCCCCGGTTTACTCATGTTCTAAAATGTATTGAAACATGTTGGGGGCTGACTCCATGCCCGGCCCCGGCAGGTGAGCAGCCCCGCACCTGCCTCTGGGCTCCCGGAAGGCGCTGCCCCCGGCCACACCCTGAGCCCCCCCAGAAGCTGCCTGGGGAGGGGGGTGTCCACATCAGGCCCCCAGAGCAGCCGAGAGGAACGGGGACACCCAGGGACCGAGGCCAGGACGCCAGGGTGGACAGTGCCCACCAACGCGGACCCTTCCCGAGCCTGCTCCCTCCAGGGCCCCTGGCACGGCCCTGGGCCCGAGATGGGCAGAACAATCGCCCGGCTTGTCTCGGGGCACACAGCACGCTTTCACGGCCCACAGACAGGGTCTGTGCCCGCCCGGTGCCAGAGGGAACAGGCCAGTGCCCAGCTGGGGAGGGTGCTGCTGCAGCCCAGGCCCCCACCCCCACCCCCAGACAGCACACAGGGGCTTCCTGCAGCTGCCAGCCCGGCGGGGGGCCGAGGAGGGGGCCTGCCAACCCCGCCCAGGACCCAGGGCGCCCAGAGAGGAGGCAGCAGCAGCTCAGGGGGTGGTCACATTCGAGGTGGCCGAGCTCGCGGCTCCTCCCAGCTGGGCCCCTGCACGACTTCCCATGGGACAGGGCCTCCGTCTGGGACGACGGAGAGTTCGGGGGTGGACCGTGGGGACGGCCGCACAGCGGTGTCCACATACTTAACGCCCACGAACTGGACACTTGAACTCGGGCAGGCGGTGAGTTTTATTTCTTCGCCACACGAAGGAGAGCAAGAGCTGCTTCTGTGAGTGACTGACACACCAAGCAGGAGGGACTTCATCGCACGTTTAATGGCACATGCAGCACGGAACACGGATAAACACGCGGGTACACGTCACAGTCACCCACGCCACGGCCACACGCCGGCACCCAGACGGGCACAGGCAGGAGCACGTCGGCTCACGGCACTGTTTCCACTGTTTCCGGGGCCACCAGAAGCTGCCAAGCGGCCTGCAGTGGCCGAGCCGCCTGGCCTGGTGGGGTGTCGCTGGATTGAAAATGCATCGATGGGGGGTGTCCGAGCCGGTGATTGGGGGTGTGGGCCCGGGGCCTCAGCTCAGGTGGTGGACTGCGCAGGGCGAGGCCCCCGCCGCCTGGGACGTGGTCCCGACAACTTGATCCGGAGTCGCCTGGGACCCCTGCCCCTCGGTCTCCCAGGAGCGGCTCTGCAAACGGGACGCAGACCGGGCTCGGCCCGGCTCCGAGAACAGCGCTCACCGCCCCGGCAAGTCCTAAACTCACGCACGCGGTCTCCTCCGTCCTGGGCGCCTCGGCCCGGCCGGCCGGGGCGACAGTGGGACCGACCGGCACCTGGCGAGTGCCCCAGACCCAACAAAGGCTTTCCAAGAAGGTGAGCGCCCGCCACTCCTGTAGGTGGGAGTCACCTGCAGGCGGCTCCCCCTTCCAGGGCGGCCCTGACCCGGAGCATCTCCCACAGGGCCCCCTGCGGGCGGGGCCCTCTCTTCCCTCAGCCTCGACTTCCCGCTCGGAGCCCCGGGGCCTGCGGGTCGCCCGCTGGGACACCTGGCCCGCGTTCGACCTGGTGACCTGGACACAGAGGTGGCCGGGCCCTCGTCCTCCCACCTCGGGGTGAGCACGCAGGAGGGTGGAGGGGTCCCTAAGATGAGCCCACGCAGCGTGGAGAGACGGGGTGCGGGGGGAGGGGCCGCGGCTGCTCCTCAGTCGGGGGCCGTCGGCCCTTGTCTTCAAACGCGCAGGGGACTGTTTCGTTCCACACGGGAGTCGGAGGGAGGGCGCGCCCACCCGTGGGACCCCAGCCCCTCGGCCCCGGACACGGAGGAGCCACCGCGGGCGGGGCGGGGGCGGGGCTCAGACGGAGAGGGAGATGAAGCTGTTGTAGCGCTGGATGTTGCGCTTGAGGATCTCGGAGCAGGGCCCCAGCACGCGCTCGAAGCGGGGCCGGTCCAGCTTCACGCACTTGAGGGGCCCGCGGGCCACCACGGTGGCCGCCCGGGGCCGGTTCAGGAGCAGCGCGATCTCCCCTGGGGGCGAGAGGGGGGTCAGGGCCTGGCCTGCGGCCGGCTGCCGATTTGGGAAAAACACCCCAAAACCCAGGACCCTCGCGCACAACTGACATCAATAACCCGACAACCCTTTGGGGTAAGGACGTCCCACGCGGTGGCGGGCGATGCTAGTACTTCCGCCGGCAGGTTTCCTTGGACGTGACATTCACCGTGAGCACCCCTGGGGGGTCCCACGCTCCCCGGGTGCCCCCTCAGCCAGGACGGGGGTCAGTAGAGGCCTCACAACGCGGGGCCGCCTCCCCGCACGTCCCCATCCCCGTACCCGCCCAGGCCCCGAGTGTGGGAGCCGCTCCCACTCACCAAAGTAGTCGGAGGGCCCGAGACGCCCCACTTCCACGTACTCCTCGTTCGGGGACCGGCGCTGCAGCACGGAGGCTGTGCCCTGTGGACGCCAAGGGGACCGTGAGGGGCGCCGGGCTGAGGTCCCCCACCAGGGGGTCCCCTGTGACGGGGCTCCCCCTCCCACCAGCCCCTTCCCACACCCCAACCGCATTCCCTGCTCCCTCCCCCCGTGGACGGGGCGTGGGGCTGAGCCGTGGCCCTTGATCGCTGATGCGCCTCCCAGCCGGCCGTGTCTTCGTGGGAACCCAGGCGCCTGCGCGTGGCTCTTAGCCGACCTTCGCGAAGGCCCGAGGGCTGGGAGCGCGTCACGCCCGGCGAGCAGGAGAGCCCCGTCTCGGGGTCGCTGGGCCCCTCCCGCACCCCAGCGGGGCAGCATCTGCGGCCTCGCGGCTCAATGATTAACAGGAGGCGTGGGGACCAGACAGCCGGAGCCGTGACCCCGTGACCCCGAGTGCCTCTGCCTCGGTGGCAGGATGCCTGGGCAGCACGGGTGGGAGGGTCCTGGGGGGGGACACTGGTGTGGGGGCTCCACCCAGCCCCTCGCCTGCGGGGGACTGGGGCGCCCCTGTTGGTGGGACCCCGATGGCCTGTCCTCTGGAAGCAGGCACCAGCTCGTGCGGACGGAGAGCAAGTTATGGACGGCCCAGCGCACAGCGTCCCAGAGCTGAGCCCCTGCCAGCTGGTCGCCATCGCCTCCCGATTTCCATTCTGAGCCCCCGGTGGGTCACAGCTCCCTGCCTCCCGCCTCCCGGGGCTGCGTCCCCTTCACAGCCGAGGACCCGCCGCGCCAGGCACGTCCGGCACGCCCGCCACCCATGCAGCACGGGGAGCGTGACCTGGCTTCCCGTGGGCTCCGCTCTGCTCACCGGACCCAGCCTCCTCCGCGGCGCCGGGTTAATGTGTAACGCCCACCGTCTGGGAGCGAGCGGGTCAGGGGACCCCGTGGGGTCGCCGTGCCTGGCACCGCTCCCCAGGCCCGTGAGCAGGACGGGCACATGGATGACCGTCTGGACTGAGCTGAATGCTACAGCGAGACGAGGAGCCCAGAGGGGAGCCCCGGACCCTCCACAGGGCCCCCCATCGTCCTGGGTCTGGGCTGGCACAGGCCCTGGCACAGCTCCAGGCTCAGAGCCACGCGGGGGTCCGGCCACCGTGGGGCCCCACGTCTGGAGCCACAGGGCCCAGGACATGAGCCGCTGCGCCAGGCGTGATGCCGGACGCCCCACACAACCCGCACCTTCTTACTCACGACGCACGCGATACCCTCCCGCCCACCGCAGAGCAGCTCCGTCCCACACGGGACCCCTCGCCTCTGAGGACCAGGGGAGCTCAGGGCGCCTTGGCCAGACTCGGGCTGAAGGCATCGCAGAGCCCCAGACGACAGACGTCACCACCAGGTTGTGGGGTGTCAGAGGCCGAGCCCCCGGTGCAGGGGCCACGGGGGACACAGCGAGCCCCGAGGACCCACTGGACACGTCACACTTTCAGCCACCTCGGCCAGCGGCTGTCACACACAGCGAAGGCGTCTCGCTGACCGACACGCCCCAACAGGGTGTCCCCTTCCTGGGACGGCTCTGCCCCTGCACGTCCGTACGAGACGATGCCCCGACAGCCAGGAGGGCGAGAAGCGGCGGGTGGGCCAGGAGGGGGCTCCCACCGGCACAGCCGCGTTCCCATGACACGGGGACACGCGTGACCACAGGGGCCACGAAGCCACGCAGGCCGGGACACAGCTCCGTCCAGGCCGGCTCCCCGGCGCTGCCCAGCAGCAGACGCCTCAGGGACAGGGGGCTGGGATTCTTGCCGCGACGCCAGACCATATCCCCGTGTTCCAGTCGCTGGCTCCAGCCCGGCTCTCAAATAAGCAGGTCCCAGACCCGGGGCTGAGCCCGAGGACGGGAGGGGGCAGCTCCTGCCTGCTCTGGGGCGGAGGGCACACGCCACTTCCCTTTCAACTTCTGATTTTTAAACGTTTTTCGACAAAATCAAAAACAAAATTGAGCCCTACCCAGTGTGGCTCCGTGGATAGAGCTCGGCCTGCAGACCAAAGGGTCCCGGGTTCGATTCCAGTCAAGGGCACGTATCTTGGTTGCGGGCTCCTCCCCAGCCCGGGCCCGGGTCGGGGTGTGTGCAGGAGGCAGCCCATGGATGATTCTCTCACATGGATGTTCCTCTCTCCCTCCCTCTCCCTCCCTCTCCCTAAAGATCAATGGGAATACCCCCGGGTGACGGCTGACAGCAGCCTCGGGACCTAGAAAGCCACTCGCTGAGCCTGACGCCGGACGAGGAGGGCCCTTTGCTGGTATCTTTCTGTATTTAAGCAGCTACAGACCCCAGTACTGCGCACGCACACACACACACACGCATGCAGGCAGTCACACGCACACCGTGCGCTCTCATTCACACACGTACAGACCCACAAACTGATGTGTTGGAATACGCACAGACACATGCACCCAGGCATGCACGCGCACCGGTGCACACACATGCCACACGCGTGTGCGCGCACAGATCACACAGCCTGTGCCTGCGAACAGCTCTGGGTTTCCTGGGAACAGACAGGCCTGTGCAGACACTTTGAAAGGAGCCGTCATCGAGGCAAAAGCTGTTTCTCCCCGTGGAGTCGCGCCCCTCCAGCCCATTCCGGCCCCAGGGCAGCCGTGTCCCTGAGGGCTCCCCGCCTCCCGTGGCCCTGAGCGGCCGCGGAGCTGCCCACTGCGGCTCTCGGGCTGCGTGACCCCTGCAGGCCCCGCCCACCTCTGTTGTGCGCGTCCATCACACGCTCGGGGCTGCAAACCGTCGTCAAAACAACTGCAAAAACACCCCTGGCTGGCGACGCGCCCGAGGCCGGCTCCGTGCCAGCCTTCAGCGGAGCGTCCACGAGGTCGTTGGCGCGGGCACAAGCCGGCGGCCTCCGTGGGAAACGGCACAGGTGGCACGGGGGCCGGGGCGGGAACAGGTGGCCCCGGGCTGGGAGCCTGCAGGGCCGCCTGGCGAGCGCTCTCTGCGCACTCAGGGGTGCCCCGTGCTCTGAGGGAGGCGGGGCCCCTCGGGGACCGGACAGGGACCCCTGGGAGGAGAGCCAGCTCCTCTCTGGGTGACGTGGGGGTGTGGTCTGGGACAGTGACCAGTCCCTCAGCCCAAAGGAGGGGGGTGATGGAGGGGCAGCCACTCCGGCTGCCACGCCCTGGGGCTGGGACAAGGCTGCCCCTGCAGAGCTGCTCGGCGTTTTGGGGTGTCCCCATCTCTGATCGGGGTGGTCCCATGCTCGAGAGCCCCCTGCCTGCCCCACCACAGCAGCTGCGGGGCAGGTGAGAGGCACCGACAGGTGGCAAATTATTGATTGTTATTCCTGAATCGTGGTTTAAGACGGTCAGCCACTCCTGCCAGCTAGCTGAGAGGTTCAGTGCCGCCCCAGGAACCAGGAGGTCACGGTTCGATCCTGGTCAGGGCACAGGCCTGGGCGGTGGGTTCGATCCCGGTCAGGGCACAGGCCTGGGCGGCGGGTTCGATCCCGGTCAGGGCACAGGCCTGGGCGGCGGGTTCGATCCCGGTCAGGGCACAGGCCTGGGCGGTGGGTTCGATCCCGGTCAGGGCACAGGCCTGGGCGGCGGGTTCGATCCCGGTCAGGGCACAGGCCTGGGCGGCGGGCTCGATCCCAGGGCGGGGCCTGCAGGAGGCAGCCGATCCATGATTCTCTCTCATCACCGATGTTTCTCTCTCCCTCTGCTTTCCTCTCTGAAATCAATAAAAATATATTTAAAATAATAAGAAGAAGAAAACTGTCGGTCCCGGTGGGCTTTTCTGGGCTCGGCGGGACCAGGCGGGTGAGTGTCCGGCCGGGAGTCGCCCGCGGCCGGGGCTCTGAGGTTCCAGAGGCAGAAGTGAGCGTGTCAGGCGTGAAGGTTCGGGGCTGGACTCCTCGGACGCTGGGAGGGTAACGGTCACACCTGGGGGCTCCACGGGGGTGAGTGACACGCTGAAGGCGCCGAAAGCGCTCGAGGTCATCGCCCACACTGTCAGCCGTACACGGGGGGGGGGGGGGGGCTGTTCGGATAAACACAGCGCGGTCCCTCCCCTCGTGGAGCGTCACTCGGCCTTGAAAAGGGAGGACACGCTGGCCCTGCTACCAGGTGGCCGGCCCCGAAGACACTGCTCAGGGGTCAGCAGACGCAGGAGGACAGACACTGTCCGACTCGACTTGTGTGAGGCCTGGAGGAGCCAGACTCACGGACAGGAGGACGCAGCCCGTGAGCTGCAGGGGCTGACCAGCCGGGGACGGCGGCGGGCTCCTCGCCAGCCCGGCTGCCTGCAAAAGCGTTTCTCAGGGCGGCCCAGGCGGGGCGTTCTCTTTTTTCTGCTGAGAGAGGCTGGACCGAGCAGGCCGCCCTCAGCACTGACCCGTGGCCAGTGTGGGCACCGCTCTACGTTCCCCTGGAGGAGACGGCCTGGCATCGGCCACGAAAACGCAACGCTGACTACTGGACGGAGCCCAAGACAGCCTGACCCTGTGCAGATACCGGCCTGTGGCCGCAGGGAGCAGACGTCCACACGTGTCCCAGGCACGGGGGACGGTGGCCCAGCAGGCCTCCCCCGCCTGTGTCTGCGCCCCCCACGCCGGCGCCCCCCGCCCCCCACGCCTGGGTGCCCGCCCCCTCCTCCTCCATCTGGAAAACTTCTATTCACCCTTCAACACCCAGCCCACCTCCCCCCGACACCAGCCCCACCGGGTGGGCCGAGTCCCTGGCCCTCCTGCTTCGGCCTGGCCTCTTCTCCAGCAGGACGCCCGGCGAATCTCCGGAAAGGGGGGCAGAGGGTTTCCCTCCTCTGCAGATACACAGCCCAGCAGCACCCGTGCCTCAGGCTGGCGCACAGTGGGGGCGCAGCAGGTGCAGGCGGAGGGCCCGCGCGTGGGGCGGGTGGGCTCCGGCCTCCATGTCCCGAGATGACGGTGAAGTCTGCGCACGCCCCCCGCAGCTGTGCCAGGGGCAGCTCCTGGGCCACCGTGGCTCCGAAATGGGCGGCTCTGCAGCGGTGGGGTGGACGCTCGCGACACAGTGTGCCGAGGAGACAAAACCCGCCCAGCGTTTCCATGGCAACGCCGCCAGGCGCAGCTGGTGCACGAGCCACGGAATTTCCCTCCCAGATTTTATGGGAACCGGCTGGTGGGGTCCGGCTGTCCCCAGGCCGCACGGAGGTTCCCGTGGGCACAGACACGGGCCACGCACAGGACGTGGCAGAGAGAACCGAGGCTCAGGCCTGCGCCCCCCCCCCCCCCCCCCGCCAGCGGCCTGGCTGTTCCGGAAGAGTCGGGGGGCAGGAGTGGGAGTAGGATTCTCCGGAGAAACAGACCAACGGGGTGAGTGCAGGGAGGCCTCTATGCCAAGGAACGGCTGCTGGGACTCGTCCGGCAGGACCCCCTCCTCCGGCCTCAGCCCTTTTGCCGTGGAGGAACCCCGTCAACTGATGGGGCGAGGCCCCCCACGCCAGGGGCACCAGCTCTGCTCAGAGTAAGTGAGGTCTGTGTTCATCACACCTGAGAACAGCCTCACGGGAACATCCAGGCGGGTGTGTGACCTGACACCTGGGCACTGCGGGCTGGCCCCGTGGACCCATCAAAGCGACCGCGGGCCGGCTGGAGTCATGAGCCGCAGAAGCCGGTGGTGATGGTTAACATGTACAGACGCACCGTGAGCATAGCTTCGCTTCTTGTCAGTCCTCCCCAGAGGATATTCCCCATTGATTCTTTTTTAAGAGAGAGAAAGAGAAGAGAAAGACAGAGAGAGCAAAACCTCGATGTGAGAGACACACAAATGGTTTCCTCCCACACGGGCTCCAACCCGGGCTGGGGATCAAGCCTTGACCGGAATCGAACCCGGGACCCTCCAGTCCGCAGGCCGACGCTCTGTCCACTGAGCCACACCGGCCGGGGCGGCGTGAGCCTGTTAAAGAAAACAGCTCCGACCAGAGTGGCCCCGCCCCTGAACGCTTTCTGCAAAGCCTTTTTTTCCTCATAAAAACGAGGCTTCAAACAATCGCGTAGGAACTCACGATGGCTTCTCTCCACGGAACCTGCAGTGAAAGGCGGAGGCTGACGCGGTCGGAGGAGGAACCAGAGTCTGCAGAGTCTGCTGACGGAATAGAGGCGCCGTCACGTCGTCCCGGGCCTGTGGCGCTCTCCCTCCTGCAGGATCACCAGCCGGCAACACGGCCGTGCCCGGTGCCTCCCGAACCACAGGCGGCAGCCCCACGGGGCGGGCAGCCTCGAGAGCCGCTCGCCAACCCGTCCATGGCAGCTCCGGCAGAGACCGGGGCTGCGGCCGGGCCGACCCCAGCGTCTGGGGGTGGACACGGGACCGTGTGGCCACGGGGGAAGCTGCAGCCGAGGCTGCAGAGTCTACAGAGCTGCGTTTCAGTCTGAGAGTGTCTGATCCCCGAGAGCCCCAGGTCCCGCTGTGACACCAAATTTGGTTGATCACAGCGGAAAAGGGGGAAAAAATCCAAGTTGCCACGGAGACCACTTCAAACACGTCACAAGGCTGTGAACACGATACCTTCCGAGAGGGCTGGGTGACAGTCCGCAGGCCTGTGCGATACACTGTGGACAGGAATGGGCCCCCCACACAGGCACTCTGTCCCCGTGGCAGACTCGCCTGCAGAGCCCGAGCCTGTGCCCAGGCCAGGGCGTCACCATCGCTGGGTCGCCCTCAGGGGTCGCCCTCGGGGCCGTTCCTGGCGATGGTTCTGTGCCGGCAGCACAGGAGCTGGAGAGGCGGCTGGTCAGTGCCCCGCATGGCGGGGGCCGGTGGGTCTCTGAGCATCAGCCGCCCATGACCACGTGGCCTTGGCACCAGGAGTATCTCAACGTCGGCATGAAAACGACTCTGACGGCCTTTAATGGACAAGCAGCAGCAACGCCCGGCCCAGAGCCAGCAGCAGCCAGCTCTCCACCGTCCGCCAGAGGAGGGGGAGGGGGAGGGATGTGGGAGCACGGGAGGCGGCAGCAGTGTGGACCCCGCGCTAGGACGAGAAGCTCGAGATGCACACACACATGCACACGGTCACACACGCAGTCACACACGCACAGCCACACATGCACACAGCCACACACACACAGCCACACACGCACAGCCACACATGCACAAGGTCACACACGCACAGCCACACATGCACACGGTCACACACGCAGTCACACACGCACAGCCACACACCACAGCCACACACCACAGCCACACATGCACAAGGTCACACACGCAGTCACACACGCACAGCCACACACCACAGCCACACATGCACACAGCCACACACGCACAGCCACACATGCACAAGGTCACACACGCACAGCCACACATGCATAAGGTCACACACACACAGCCACACATGCACAAGGTCACACACGCACAGCCACACACACACAGCCACACGCACACGGCCACACATGCACAAGATCACACACGCACAGCCACACACACACAGCCACACATGCACACAGCCACACACGCACAGCCACACATGCACAAGGTCACACACGCACAGCCACACATGCACAAGGTCACACACGCACAGCCACACATGCACAAGGTCACACACGCACAGCCACACGCACACAGCCACACATGCACACAGCCACACGCACACAGCCACACATGCACACAGCCACACGCGCACAGCCACACGCACACAGCCACACATGCACACAGCCACACACACATAGCCACACATGCACAAGGTCACACACGCACAGCCACACATGCACAAGGTCACACACGCACAGCCACACGCACACAGCCACACATGCACACAGCCACACGCACACAGCCACACATGCACACAGCCACACACGCACAGCCACACGCACACAGCCACACATGCACACAGCCACACACACACAGCCACACATGCACAAGGTCACACACGCACAGCCACACGCACACAGCCACACGCACACAGCCACACATGCACACAGCCTCACACGCACAGCCACACACGCGCAAGGTCACACACGCACAGCCACACACACACAGCCACACGCACACGGCCACACATGCACAAGATCACACACGCACAGCCACACACACACAGCCACACATGCACACAGCCACACACGCACAGCCACACATGCACAAGGTCACACACGCACAGCCACACATGCACAAGGTCACACACGCACAGCCACACGCACACAGCCACACATGCACACAGCCACACACACACAGCCACACATGCACACAGCCACACACGCACAGCCACACATGCACAAGGTCACACACGCACAGCCACACGCACACAGCCACACATGCACACAGCCACACACACACAGCCACACATGCACAAGGTCACACACGCACAGCCACACATGCACACAGCCACACATGCACAAGGTCACACACGCACAGCCACACATGCACACACGCACAGTCAAATGTGCACAGCCACACAAGCACACAGTCACACACGCACAAGGTCACACACGCACAGCCACACATGCACACACGCAGAGTCAAATGTGCACAGTCACATGTGCACGCAGTCACACGGTCACACGGTCGCACACGCACAGGAACTGCCCAGCAAAGAGTGCAGGCGCACAGCCTCCGGGGTGTGGGAGTGAGAGGAGCTGGCCGTGGGCCTGGCCCTGGGGCCGTGTGTGTCCTTGGGCAAAAGACCAGCCCTCCTGCCCAGCCTCCCTCACGGCCCAGCCAGGTCCCCGGACGGGGGTGAGTCCAGACAACGCCTGGCACATCTGAGCTCAGGGCCCGTTATCGCGGTCGACCACACTCCTAGGGTGGGGACGCCCTCCTCGCCCTGAGCGTCGGTGAGGACCTCTCGCTGTCCACGCCTCTCACACGCATCTCCGCGATGCTTCCTCCGTGGCCTTGGACCAGCTGGGAGGAGGCCGGGCCACAGAGAATAATGGACAATTGTCTGCGCTGGCCAGTGGCTGTCCCTCCACTTCCAGACCAGCGACTCTGAGGCCGTAGAGCCTACGGCCAGGCCACCGGGCCGGGTGGGGATGGGGGACGGCAGCGTCCGCACCAGGGCCGCCACCCCTCAGGCCCCGCTCCCGGCTGTGGCCAGGCCGTCCAAGGGGCCAGGCACCAAGAGCAGAGATGCAGGTTTTTAGGTGAAATATCCTGATTTTTAAATATTGGCAACTTAGTCATTCGAATGATGAAAAACCCCGTGTGCGGGCGGAGACAGCGCGCCCCTGGGCCAGGCGGGCCGTGAGCACAGGGCACACGAGGGCAGGGCCGTGAGGGCCCGCCTCTCGGCCGCCGCTGCCTTCTGCCCACCTCGCAGTGTTTTGGGGCCACCACGCTGGGAGGCGAGGGGGTCCTGGGCTGGCCCCGCCGGCCAGCGGGTCCCACCTGGATCTCTGCGGCCACAGGTGCTAACAGGGCTGCTCCCCGAGACTCACTGGCTGGACGTCCACGTCCACGGTGAGGGTGCGTGACCGGCGGCTGGAGATGAGCCTCTTCCTGTGGGCTCCGCGGACAGGGAGGGCCTGGGAGGGTGACCAGCCGCACCTCCCAGCCATCGCTGCCCTGTCCCACCACCCGTGGGAGAACCCAAGCCCAGATTCAGGGGATTGGGCGCCACTTTCCCGCGAGGATCCCCTGGGAATGCCGCGAGCCCCGCACCGCCCTCAGCCACGCCGGTGTGGGCAGGCGTCTACGAGCAAAGGCTGAAGGAGCCCCCACCCCAGAACCCTCCTTCTCTCCGTGGGAAATGCCAGGCCGACACCGGAGGGGCGTCTGTCCAAGGTCCCTCTCATGGCCGCCGCCGGGGCGGGAGGTCAGAGACGGCGACGGGCGCCCTCCCTGCAAGGCCGACACCACAGTCTGCAGGGCAACGCGGGGCCTGTGTCCGAGGGTCCCCGGCCGGTCTCCTGGGTGAGGACGGTGCCCGCCCGGCCCTCTGCCCCTCCAGCCTGGGCTGCACTGGGAGGGGACAAGCAGTGCCCTCTGCAGAGCCTTCCCAAACCCCACAGGTGCCTCCTTCCAGGCCTCAGGGCACCCAGCCACGCACACGCAGCCCGCCGGCGTGGCTCAGGGGCTGAGCATCAACCTATGGACCAGGAGGTCACAGTTCGGTTCCTGGTCAGGGCACAGGCCTGGGTCAGGGCCCAGTGTGGGGCGTGCAGGAGGCGGCCGGTCCATGATTCTCTCATCATTTTTGTGTTTTTGTTAATCCTCACCCGAGGATGTTTTTCCACTGATCTTTTTTTTTTTTAAGAGAGAATGGAAGAGAGAGGGAAAGACAGAGAGAAACACATCGACTGGTTGCCTCCTGCACCCGACCGGGGCCTGGGCCAGGAGGAGCCTGCAATTCAGGTCCGTGCCCTTGACCGGACTCGAACCTGGGACCCTTTGGTCTGCAGGCTGACGCTCTGTCCACGGAGCCAAACTGGCGAGGGCTCATCACTGATGTTTCTCTCTCTCCCCCTCCCTTCCTTTCTGAAATCCATAAAAACATTAAAAGAAAACACCGCACAGGCCTTGGGGTCCCCGTCCGGTGCTGCAGCCAACGCCTCGCTGGGCTCTGAGCCAAGACCTCCCTTGGCGCTCAGGTCGCGGTCAGGAAGGCGGGGCCCTGAGCAGAGCTGGCCTCCCGAGGTCGGGCGGGCGGGCCTTGGGCAAAAGGTCTCTGAAGTCGCAGCCCCGGGCGGGGGTGGGGGGGAGAGTTGGGGAGGAGCATGTGGGCGGGGACCTCACCCCCCTTTCCGTAACTGCTCTGCCAGTGGGTTTATTCTCGCTTCCGCGTTTCCTCTCAAGAAAGATGAGGGTTGAATGGTCTCGGGGACCAGCCGGGGCCTCCCCAGGCTCTCGCTGGCCTTCAGGTTGCAGAGGGCCTGTCAGTCACACCCCAGGCTCGGGGCTGGGGGAGGGGCCAGGTGCCGCCCCGAGGCCCGGTGGCCCCAAGACCCTCCCCCGCCCTCAGACGCCCAGAGGGCTGCCCTCCCGCACCCTGCCCACCGGCACAGCCCGCGGGGCAGCGGCGAGGAGGAGGCCTGAGCACACGGGTGGCACCTGCATTGCTCCCACTTCACGGAGAGAACGCAGCCACGCGTTCTCCTACCCGGCGGCCAGGCCAGGCCGGACGTCCTGCTGTGAGGACGGCCACGCCAAAGGCTCCATTTCCCCGACGGCCACGCACGCGGCTGACGGATGAGCTGCTGTAACGAGCGTGTGAGATGCGGAGGGGAGATGAGCCGGGTCCTCCCTGTGCTCCATCGCTGCGTGACCAGGAGGGTGGCCGCACGGCCCAGCAGGCACTCACTCCTCCTGGCTCCTGCCCGGGCAGCCTCCTCCCTGTGACCCGGCCGAGGCGCAGCCCCCGAGATGGGGGGAGCGGGACGCCGGCCACAACAGCTGCCCGCCGCCATCAGCGACAGCCCCGTCAGTGACAGCCCCGTGTGGCCGCTGGGACTCAGGCCCCAGAGCCACCTGTCTCTGTCCCTTGCTCGGCCGGCCTCGCGGACAGGAAAGGTGAGTCACATGTGCGCAGCTGAGAAGCCTGCCGCCATTTTCTAAAACCAAACCTCTAACCCGCGATCGTCACAGACCACACGCTGCTGCACGGAATAACACGGGAGACCCCACGGGCCCGCACTGGCCATGCACCGCGAACACCCAAGTGCCTCCTCGCGCCCAGATTCTGACAAGGGAGCAGCTGCCGACCGCGCCCAGAGCCCGTCCTCACGTGTACTGTGCGTGTCATCACACACGTGGGGACAGGACACCGGGTGCAGAACACACTTCAGGTTCCCAGGGGGACTCATTGGAGCCGGTGTGGGGCTGCCGCCACCCCGGCTGCAGAGGGTGAGGGTGCGAGGCACAGACGGGTGCTGTCCCCACCTCCCAGCTGCACCCACAGCCACGCAACCTGCACGGCCCCGCACCCACGGCCACACGACCTGCACCGCCCCCCCCCCGCGCCCACGGCCACGCGACCTGCACGCCGCCCGCCCCCCCCGCGCCCACGGCCACGCGACCTGCACACACACACACACACACACACACCGCATTCGGGGGACTCACCTCCGTGATGATGAAGAAGTCGTCTCCAGGCTCCCCCTGCACCACGATCTTCTCCCCGTCTTCAAACTGCACGGGCTCCAGGGCGTCGGCCACCGTCAGGCGCTCCCACTTCTCCAGGGACTCTGGGGGGGGGGGGGTGCGGCAGCGTCACCCCAATGTCACCTCTGACACCCTGCCCCCAGCCCACGGTGAGATCTGTGCGAGGGAACCGGAGGAAGAGGGGCCGGGGGCCGGATGCACAGACCGGTCTCGCGGGACGTGGCTCAGATGTGCTGCTCCAGCACACGCCACACGCCACACGCCACACGCCCCATCCCCCAGTCGAAGCTCATGAGTGTTAAATACTCTCCGGTCTCCGGACGAACAGAGCTGCTGCACTTTGCAAGCAGAACCACGGCTCACGTGAGGGCTGCTGGGTTTGACAGGACCGAGCGATGCCCGCTGCTCGGACAGCGTGCGCCAGTGCGCAGAGGACGCGGCGGTTTACGTGGCCACACTGAGGCCCAGGGCGCGGCCACACTTCAGGGCAAAGCACCTGGTGCAAAGCCACGCGTGCCTTCAAGGCTTGCAGGCCGGGTGCACCTGTCCCCCCCCGCCCCCCCGCGTGATCCCCTCTGACCCTCAGGAAGGAAAACCCCACGGGCTCCCTTTAAAGGAGATGCCATCGCCTGATTAACGGTTTTTGGCAAAAGAAACTTCCCGGCCTGGGCTTACAGGCGCACGGATGTGGGTCAGCGGCTAAAAATACGATGCAAAGCCTCTATTTTAGATCTGGGTTAGGGGCCCGCTCTCTCCGCTTCAGAACTCCTGTCAGTGCGACACGTGCAAAGGCCACCCTTTCAACCAGCCCTGGGTCAGGGGGTGCCCTGAGTCGGGGGTGCCCTGGGTCAGGGGGTGCCCTGGGTCAGGGGGTACCCTGGGTCAGGGGGTGCCCTGGGTCAGGAGGTGTCCTGGGTCAGGGGGGTGCCGGGAGCTGTTGGCATTGATGCTCAGAGTTGTAGGATGAGCTGAAGACAATGGCACTGACCGTGGAGGGACAGACAGACCAGCAAACACGCCTGCAGACAGAGATGGCTTGGTTCTGACCAACAGCAGTGTGCTCACACGTGTGTCCATGTGTTCATGTGTGTGCGCACATGCAGGTGTGTGCATATGCATGTGTGCAGGTGTGCGCGCATACTCGTGCTGTGCACAGGCGCACATCTGTGAGCATGCTCATGTGGCGGAGACGTGTGCGCCCGCCTTGCCCAGCACCCAGACCATGGAAGCCGCCGCCGGATGGGGGCTGGACTGACCGAGGATGGAGACCTTGCTGAGGAACTCCTCATACATCTTGCGCTTCCGCAGCGTGCTGCCCTGTGGGAGAGGGAACAGAGGGGGGCTTTGTGGCCGGATCCCCGACACGGCCACATGTCCCCGAGCGACCCCGGCTCTTCAGAAGACCCCCTTCGAGCCCTCGCACCCCCAAAGACCCTCCGATGGGAGTCGAGGGAGCGGCCACCATTTCCAATGCCCAGCACCTCATCGCCAAGATAGAAAATTGTCCCACCAGCCCCTGCAGGGCCGCCAACCACATCCCCAGGACCACGTCCTGGCCGCCGGGTGTGAATGGCCCTGGCGGGCAACCCGAGCACGTCCTTAACGAGAAGGCCCTCCCCCTTCCTGCTGCTGGCAGGACGTGGAGGCCGTGGCCGGAGCTGCGGCAGCACCTGGGCCTTCGTGAACGAGGTGCAAGCTGAGGGAGCCGACCCCGCCCACAGACAGCCTCAGCGTGAGCAGCCACCCCGTGGTTAGGCCACATGAGTGTTTGTCACACGCGGCGTGGCAGCCAGGCCCTGACCCCTGACCCCCGCCTCCTGGGGCTCACAATCTTCGGGAAACAGGGCTGGCTGGTGACCCGAGAGCACATGAAGGGGTGACAGCTAGACTTCCGAAGCCACTCTGGCCTCGACGGCTCCGCCGTGGGGAGGCCCGCATTGGAGCTACGCTGTCGGGGACCCACCACCGGCACCCATGGGTGAGCCACCGGAAAGGAGCCTCCACCCCATCACACCCCGGACTGCCCAGCCCAAAGAGGGCCCCGCGGGCCACCAGCTGCGCCCTCTCCCAGACCCAGGCTGATGCTCTCAGCTCCGAGGCAGGTCCACCAGTGGTGTCTCCTCCACCAGGGCCCGTCACCTTCCTCACATGGGAGCACGGGGCACCGCTGTGGGGCGGGAGGGAGAGGGAAGCAGCCGGTGGGAACGAGCTGTGAGCAGCGAGCAGACGCGGCCCCCAGCTCCTCTGTCCCGGCCCCCTGGCTGCGGGGCCAGACGCACAGCTGGGGGGTGGCGGGGGGGGGCAGCAGACCCCTGCCCCAGCCTCCTGCCTGGAGGCAGGGAGAGGTGGAGGAGGGAGAGAATCAGGGGACGGCCACGTGCACGAACTGCCTGTCCCCAGGCAACTATGACAAAAATGCAACAGCAGGAGTGCGGGCAGGAATGCTGTCCCAGGAACGGGGTTTCCCACAGACGCCCCTGTGGACTCCAGGGCACGGCTGGCCTCTCCCTCGGACTCATGCTGCTGGGCACAGAGTGGCTAGCCCAGGCCTCCCACATGTCCCCCGCGTGCCCCTCAACATCCAGAAACCCAGGAGCCCCTCCTGCAGGAGGAGACTGCACCTACGACAGGCACAGGCCTAAGGATGCCCCCAGCACAGAGGACACTCAGGCAGCCTGCCTGAGAGAGGGCACTTGTCCGCCGGGCAAGGTGGGCTGGGGTTCCACTGGGTCCTGAGCCTCAGTGACATGCGGTTATAAACACCCTCACTGACCGCGGTGAAGGACAGACTCTCAACACCTGTTTCCTACAGTGGTGATGGTGGTGATGATGGTGATGGTGATGGTGATGGTGATGGTGGTGATGGTGATGGTGGTGGTGGTGATGGTGGTGATGGTGGGTGATGGTGGTGGTGGTGGTGGTGGTGGTGGTGGTGGTGGTGATGATGGTGATGGTGGTAATGGTGATGAAGATGGTGGTGGTGATGGTGATGGTGATGAAGATGGTGGTGGTGATGGTGATGGTGATGAAGATGGTGGTGGTGGTGGTGATGGTGGTGATGGTGATGAAGATGGTGGTGGTGATGGTGATGGTGATGAAGATGGTGGTGGTGATGGTGATGGTGATGGTGGTGGTGATGGTGATGGTGGTGGTGGTGGTGGTGGTGATGGTGATGGTGATGAAGATGGTGGTGGTGATGGTGGTGGTGATGGTGGTGATGGTGGTGATGGCGGTGATGGTGGTGGTGATGGTGGTGGTGATGGTGGTGGTGGTGGTGGTGGTGGTGGTGGTGGTGATGGTGATGGTAGTGGTGGTGGTGATGGTGATGGTGGTGATGGTGGTGGTGGTGATGGTGATGGTGGTGATGGTGATGGTGGTGATGGTGGTGATGGTGGTGATGGTGGTGGTGATGATGGTGATGGTGGTGATGGTGATGGTGGTGATGGTGGTGATATGGTGATGAAGATGGTGGTGGTGATGGTGATGGTGATGAAGATGGTGGTGATGGTGATGAAGATGGTGGTGGTGATGGTGATGGTGATGAAGATGGTGGTGATGGTGATGGTGGTGATAGTGATGGTGGTGATGGTGGTGATGGTGGTGGTGATGGTGGTGATGGTGGTGGTGATGATGGTGATGGTGGTGATGGTGATGAAGATGGTGGTGGTGATGGTGATGGTGGTGGTGATGGTGATGGTGATGAAGATGGTGGTGGTGATGGTGATGAAGGTGGTGGTGATGGTGATGAAGATAGTGGTGGTGGTGATGGTGATGGTGATGGTGATGGTGATGGTGATAAAAATTATGGTGATGGTGGTGGTGATGATGGTGATGAAGATGGTGGTGGTGGTGGTGGTGATGGTGGTGATGGTGATGGTGATAGTGATAAAAATTATGGTGATGGTGGTGGTGATGATGGTGATGAAGATGGTGGTGGTGATGGTGATGGTGGTGATAGTGATAAAAATGATGTTGATGGTGATGGTGGTGATGGTGGTGGTGGTGGTGGTGGTGATGGTGGTGATGATGGTGATGAAGATGATGGTGATAAAAAAGATGGTGATGGTGGTGGTGGTGGTAGTAGTATTGCACTCTTCAATGAGTACAGGGAAGGAGGACTATGGGAGGGTCAGCACACTCTACCTCCAACCCCAGACTGCCCATGACCCCTCACTCCTAGACCCGTCTAGCCTTTCTGGGCCTCAGTTTCTCCATCAGGAGGGTGGCCCGGCACCACCTCCTCTGTGTCTACTCTGATCTGGGCTCCCCCTCCCTGCCTTGCTGCCAGCGCCCTGCCGATGGCATCTCCACCTCAGCCTGCTTCCCGCGGAGCGGCAGGGTCGGCCCTCGGACAACATGCCCGCCGCCTGACGGTGTTAGAGACCCACACACGGGCCGGCCGGGGGGAGTGGACAGAGGAAGCACAGGGAGCCTTCCCGTGGCTGCCGGACACAGGTCCTCCCGGGTCAGTGGCTTCCCTGCCCCTCAGGCCTTGCCGGGTGTGGAGGCTCAGGGAGGGGTCCCAACCTGCTCGTCTACACGGCTGCTAAGTGGTGGGGCCAAGGTGGACACAGAATCGATGCCACACCACAGAGCTGCACACTGTTCTGGAAACTTCTCCCCCAGAGGGGCAGGCACGCGCCCGCCCTGCACCCACATGCTTGCCCCGTTCCACGGACGACCGCCCGCCCTCTGGCCTCTCTCCGCCAGAGGAAGGGAGACCCAGCCGGCCACCCAGCCCGGCCACCCCGGTCCCGCCGGTCACGACAAAGGCATTTCTTTGGAACAACAATTTTAACTCACACTGACCCCGGCAGGTCCGCCCGCTGGTGGAATGCAGGTCCGCCCGGGGCCCCGACTCAAAAGCTCAGTGCGAAGGCCCATCCGTCTCCCGCGCAGAATGACAGCGGAGGGCGGCCCGAAACCCTCGGGGAAGGAGACCCACCCCAAAGGCTGATGGGATGCTCCCCTCCACCTCACCCCCCCCCACCCCCAGCTTCAGAAAGTTTCCTCTGTGGTAAGACAGCAGATGAGGCTGGGTTGGGACTCAGGCCATGTGCTCGCTCCGAGCGGGCGTCCAGGAGACCAGCTGTGATCCTAGTGGCTTTGCAGGGCGTCTGCCGGCACCCTCCAGTCCCCTAAGGTGCACTCACCCAGGACCCACCACCTGGGACCAGGGGACTTCTCAGCCACCTGCTGGAGAAGTGGAGCATTTGTCACGCGCCTGCTGGACGTGCACTTCACAGCCTGGGAGCCAGAGGCCCAGCCAGGCGGGAGGGTCCCGGTCCTGGCTCAGGACACCCCAGCCCCTACCACAGAATTCTGAGTTCCAACCACTCGGCTCCCACGTAAGATTCAGGTGAACAAAGGGTCCTGAAGCTTAAAAGAAAGGAGACGGTGGGTGCGTCCGCCAGTGCCGGACGCCCGCCAGGAGCTGGCAGGGCCTCCCTCTGGGAGCTGTGGGGGGAAGACAGGGGACACTCTAGGGAACGTAGAATCGGAGCAAACATTTCGGGAGGCAGCCCCCTCCCTGGCGACACCACCGATGCCCCTCCCCAGCTCCTGTGCCCGCGGCAGCGTGTCCCAGCTCCTGCCCAGCTCGGTGCTGAGCAAACACATGGGACCCACTATTTCACAGCATCAAATTGCCCACATGAGGACCTGAGGCCGAAGTGGCAGGTCCTGCGGACACGCCCTGCGGACACGCCCTGCGGACACGCCCTGTGGGGCACACTGTCATTTTCCTGCCTGCAGCACAGCCGGGCTATTCTTAGTGCCCAGGGACCAGAATTCACTCAGAGGAAGTGCCAGCTGCCCCGCTGGTTTGGGAACTTCTCTAAATATAAGGCTCCGGCCACAAAAATCCCACAGCCAAGCAGGGCTCGGCAGCCTGGCGGGAAACCAGGGCTCGCACACCCCCGGGCCAGGTGCCTCCAGGCACAGGAACTGCCCCGAAACCCCACCCCTGGAGGAAGGAGGCCTCAGGACGGACAGAGAGAGAGCAGGTGAGCAGGTGAGCAGGTGAGCAGGTGAGCAGGCTCAAGACAGGAGACACATGTCCACGGGCAGCGCCCTGGGGCACTCGAGCCGTTCCTGGTGCGGCCATGGTGGGCACTCAGGGTGCCTTGCCACGTGCATGAACGAGCAGCTCCCCCCGGCCCACCCCGAGCCGAACCCCCCATCGTGACAGACCAGCCACGCCCGCCCCTCATTCCCGAGAGGGGACCCCCTCCAGGCTCACACCTGGCCGAGCTCACAGGGCTCCCCGTCCTCCAACCACAGCCCCTCGCCGGAAACTGCCCCACCCAGGCTGGCCGTCGCAAGACAACCAAGCCCCAGGGGCACGGGCAGGCCCAGGGAGGAGAGGGCAGAAGAGGCCAGTCTCCTGGCAACCCCTCCTCTTGCTCACCTCCCTTCTGATGGCAGGGATTCCTGTCCTGGGCATGCCCACCCTGCCCAGTTCTCTGGGGCACCCTCAGCTACATGCCCACCCGGTTCTCCAGAGCACCCTCAGCTACATGCCCACCCTGCCTGGTTCCCTGGGGCACCCTCAGCTACGTGCCCACCCTGCCCAGTTCTCCGGGGCACCCTCAGCTACGTGCCCACCCGGTTCTCTGGGGCACCCTCAGCTACATGCCCACCCGGTTCTCCAGAGCACCCTCAGCTACATGCCCACCCTGCCTGGTTCTCTGGGGCACCCTCAGCTACGTGCCCACCCGGTTCTCCAGAGCACCCTCAGCTACGTGCCCACCCTGCCCAGTTCTCCGGGGCCACCCGACCAGCTCAGAAAAGCACCTGTGTGACCGCAGGCCCCCTTTGAACAAACTCCCCACAATCCCCTCCACACCCACCAGCTCGCAGGCCCTGCCCAAAGGGAGCTGGGAAGTCACACCCCCACACCCCCACCCACTCCCCAGGCTCAGGTCCGGCCCCGGGAGCCCCGCAGCCACTCACCATGAGGATGCGGCGGTAGCTGTCGCGGTCGATGCCCCAGAGCTTGAGGTCGGTCTTGGCTTTCACGGTGGCCGCCCTGGGGGTGCCGTAGATGAGCGCGAGCTCCCCGAAGCTGCCGCCCTCGCTGATGTTGGTCACCCACTCCCCGTTCACGTACACCTGGGGGCAGCAAGAGGAAGGTCACGGGACGCGTGGGGTCAGGGACAGCATGGCCGCCACCAAAGGCCCTGGCCGGTAGGTGGAACGCCGTGCCCGCCCCCCCAGCCCTGCTCAATCCCCCGGAGGCAGGTGGCCTCTGGTCAAGGCTGAGAGGATGGCCTGGGGCTGGGGGTGGGAGCCGCCCGGCGGATCTCCACCCCGTTCCCCATGGACTGGAGATGGGCCTCGCTGGCCTCAGTTTCCCTGACTGCACCCCGATGAGCCCTCCCACTCAGCACTTCCACAGGCAGGCTCCCGCCTCTCCATTCATCAACTGCCTCCTCTTCCCGCCCCGGGAGCCCCCCTCCCCCACCGCAGCCTGGGTCTCTCCCCGCTGTCCTCCCTGCCGTCAATGGGCCCCGCCAGGCCCAGCGAGAGGCCAGACAAGATTCCCTTTCAACCGCGAGGGCGTGGCTGCACCGCGCTCCCCGTGCCCCGATCCCACTGTGCCCTGGCCCCGCATCCGAGCGAGCGCATCGCGGACTGTGGGTTATGCAGAGCGGCCCGCCCGGGCACAGAGCGGCTTTATCCCTTCCCTCCCGTGTCAATGGGCACGAAGAATGGCCCCCATTGGGGACGCGGGCGCGGCCTGGGGGGGACTGGGCTGCCGAGTCATGGAAGCCATTCTTGTCCCAATCAACGCGTCATTATCTTGGTGGTAAGCGGTGCCCAGAGCTGCCCAGCGGAGGGGAACGCGGGCAGGTGATGACGCCGCGCAGCGGGAGGGCACAGGGGCGAGCCGGGAAGCTGCAAGGGAAACGCAAGGTCACAGTGCGGGTCTCCCGGAGCCCCTGCCAGGGACAGGCCGTGAGGACCTCGTGCCTGAAGGGATCGCGCAGCAAACCCTCCGCTGCCACGTGTCGGTGTGCGGGCCCAGCACCCTCGTCTTCTCGGCCACATGGGGACCGGCCCTCGGGGGGCGGCCGGTTCCGGTTCGGCTGGGACCCAGAACGCTGGCACGAACGCTGCATGGGCTCCCCCCCCGCCCCACCCCCCGCAGGGAAATGCCGGGGTGGCCTTTGCTGCATCCCAGGCCCTCCGGCAGCTCCCTCCGCACTGTCCCCGCAGAAGCCCCAGCGAGTCTGATGGCACCGAGTCGTGAGGGAGACGCAGCTCAGGGGCCTGGGGAGGGTGGCTTCTCCCCTCACACCCAGGATCCAGGCAGCCACGCCCGGACAGCTGCTGGGCAGGCCGGACGCCCCGTCACCCACGACACGGCACAGGGACCCAGCCATAGGGGTGTCAGAGCAGAGCCAGCGTGATGGCTGCGCCCCCACCTCTCCCAGGGCACATCCCTAACGGGGGGAGGGGGCACGGCTGGTGCTGCAGGCAGGACGGGGACCTGGGCCCCGCGGGGGACGCCCAGGGCTGCCCGCCCGTGAGGAGTCAGAGGAAGGCATTGTGCGACCGGACGCCGGCCCCGCACAAAAGGCCGTCTCTCCCGGACAGTGGCCTCTGTCCCCACGGCGGCCGGCCCTGCCCCAGCTGGCACGCACAGGGGCTGGTCCTTGCTTTGTTTCATTCTGTTGTTGTTTTCTTCTACTTTCAGAAGAAAAATGGTGGGAGGCCCCACTCGGCCACGTTCACGCTATCGCCGTTGACTGTGGCTTCTCTGGCTGAAGCCAGGGCCCCGCCCGGCCGTCGCCGTCTTTTCGTTCGTTCATCCCTTAATTCCTTCGTCCGTCCGTCCGTCCGTGACGCCGCGGCCTGAGCGCCGAGGCCCGGAGCCCCGTGCGCGTGGGGCCAGCAGCAGAAGGCAGGTGATGCCAGCTCCCGGGACACACTGCCCACCCAGGAGACAGGCTGTGGGCAAAGGATGGTACGAGCACACGCGTACACACGAGCCCGGCGAGAACGGGGCGGAGGCTCCGGAAGGCCGTGCACAGACTGTGGAGAGAGGGTCTGAGCAGAGGGCCAGGAGGCAGGCCTTGGATGCAGCCACACCACGTGGGGAGATGCCGTGGGCAGGGAGAGTGTGGACGCTCCTCCGGGAGCCACGGGAGCCACGGGAGGCCCACTGGGCCCGCCATGGCTTACATCTGTGCCCCGGGTGCCGTGTGGAGAGCAGCCTGCGGGGGGCAGCCAGGAGCTCAGGGCCCCGACCAGGTCACCAAAGAGCCGCCTGGGACCGGTGGCACCCGTGGACGTCAGACGCCAGGGATAGGGCCCAGCGGCCGGTGCTGTAGCAGGCAGTTCTGACAGAGGCTCGGGTCGGACAAGCTCTGACCAGACATGGCTGGAGGTGGAGACGATGCTGAGGGAAGCACAGCAAACTCCTCAATAAAACCGCAGAAGCCGGCCACAGGCAGCCCTGGGTTCCTGTCAGCACGGGACGTCGGGGCAGAGCAGCACTGAGAACATCACCACCTGGCCGTGCCCACCTGGCCGTGCCCACCTGGCTGTGCCCACCTGGCCGTGCCCACCTGGCAGTGCCCACCTGGCCGTGCCCACATGGCCATGTCCTCCTGGCCGTGCCCATGTGGCTATATCCACCTGGCCATGTCCACCTGGCCATGCCCTCCTGGCCGTGTCCTCCTGGCTGTGCCCACCTGGCTGTGCCCACCTGGCCGTGCCCACATGGCCGTGTCCTCCTGGCCGTACCCATGTGGCTATATCCACCTGGCCATGTCCACCTGGCCGTGCCCTCCTGGCCGTGTCCTCCTGGCCGTGCCCACCTGGCCGTGCCCACCTGGCCGTGCCCACATGGCCGTGCCCTCCTGGCCGTGCCCACCTGGCCGTGCCCACATGGCCGTGTCCTCCTGGCCGTGCCCACCTGGCTATATCCACCTGGCAGTGCCCACCTGGCTGTGCCCACCTGGTCATGCCCAGCTGGACAGGCAGCTGGGGCCGCTGGGAACTGGGGAAACTGCCAGGAGAAGCTGGGTGCCCGGGGGCAGGGAGGCCCCGCTGTCTCGCTCCATTGCCTGCCCCCGAGCCCGGACTCCACAGAAAATAAAATGCAGCTGAAACAACTGTCTGGGAACTGGACACGAGAAGCCAGTCACCTGAGCGGCCCACGTGGCCGAGGCAGACACGGTCGTGTGGCCCCGTCCCGCCCCAGCTCCTGCGCCGTCGCCACAGCCGGGGTGAAGGTCACCCCGCGGGCAGCAGGCTCCGCGAGTGCTTTCTAGGTGGTGACAAAGCTCACGGCCCGTCTCCTCCCGCCTCCCAGGCTCCCGCCACCAGGAGTGGGGGCGTCTGTGCAGGTGTGTGGGCACCTGGTCCGGGACATCCCCTTTCCCACGTCCCCTGGAGGTGCCCCCTGAGGCAGCCCCAGCCACGCCACCTGCTCCTCCCACCAGGAAGCCCAGGTCCACTCTCAATGGCCTTCAACCAGAGCACCTGGCAGCGGATTTGTTTGGGTTTTGCTCGAGGTGCCACCCCTGGCAAAGGCGTTCCCCCCAAAGCTCCTGTCTGTGCACCTGGGCAGGTGGAACAGCCACGGGGGTTCTTTCTCCATCCCTCGGGGTGGCAGGTGGCCGGGCAGGCTCCCTCCGATGGAACCCCAAATCCATCGTGGCTCAGGCTCCCCGGCCTGCCCTACGGCGTCGACCCCACGCGCACGGAGCCCCGAGGGTCTGTGGGTGAGACAGGCCAGAAGGCACCAGGTGCTGCAGGAAAGCACCCAGCCAGCTCTGGGCCGCAGCCATTCCGTGACCCGCGTGGTAACTAACAGAGACGCCCTGAGGGCAGGGGCACCTGCACACCCCCGTTCGCAGCTGCACGTTCCCGGCAGCCGACAGGCGGGAGCAGCCAGGTGGGCACCGGTGGGAGAACGGACAAGCACTGGGCCCATCCAGACCGCGGAGGATCGCTCCGCCTCACACAGGCAGGGAACTGACATCCGCTGCCTGGGCAGGAGCCGGAGGGCACGTGCTCGAGGACATCTGCCCGTCAGGGACACACGCTGGGTCCATACAAGGCCCCCGGAGTCCTCAGATTCACAGACAGGAAGCAGGAGGGTGGGGCCAGGGCTGGGGAGGGGGAGTGAGTGTTGAATGGGGACAGTCTCAGGTTGGGAAGATGGAACGTTCCGGAGATGCTGGTGGCGGCGGTTGCACAGCAGTGTGCCTGTGCTCACTGCCCCTGAACTGTGCACCTCAAAATCACCAACGCAGCCCGGCCGGCATGGCTCAGTGGTTGAGCGTCGACCTAGGAACCAGGAGGTCAGGGTTCAATTCCCACTCAGGGCACAGGCCCGGATTGCGGGCTCGATCCCCAGTGGAGGGCGTGCAGGAGGCGGCTGATCTGTGATTCTCTCTCATCATTGGTGTTTCTCTCTCTCTCTCCTTCCTTTCTGAAACCAATAAAGTATATATTTTTAAAAATCCCCAACATAGTAGGTTCATGTTCTATGTTGTGAGCATTTTAATAACGAGAAAACGGAACGGCCCCAGGCCAACACTGAGCGACATCATGACCGGCAGAGCAGACGGCCATGTCCCGGGCGCCCTGTCCCAGCCGCTGCGTGAGGCCTCGCTCCCACCGTGGGGGCCGGAGGCTCTCCTCCCAGACCCTCGGGTGAAACCAGAGGGAATCCGGGGGAACGGGGGGGGGGGGAGGGTAAGAGGGGGCTGAGCCCCACGCAAAAGCCGAGGGAGGAGCTGGCATTTCCTGAGCCCACGGGTCGGTGCCGAGTGCCTTTTAGGTGGAGATGCCATGTTCCGGGAATAAAACAAGTCGGAAGATGCCTTTATACTTAGAAAGCGGATTATAGCTCTTGGCAACACACAGGCCACGGCAGGCACTTCCACCGTCTCCGGAAAACCACGGTTCAAGCTAAACCTGGTGTTTGTGGCGTTTGGTCACCTGGCCGACCCGTCAGGCACCACTGGTCAGAGGGCAGCGCCCACCCACAGCAGCAGGGGGTGCTCAGGGTGCCCCACCCGCTAACAGGCCAGGCTGGGTCCTCAGGGGGCTTCGGGCAGCAGGGGCACCCGTGCAGTGCCGGGAGCTGGTCCATGCTTGCTGTTTCAAGGGACCTGGCATATATGGCATACTTTTCTTAATATGTTTGCTCACCTTCTTGGCGCTGTGTTTTAACCAAGGTCACCTCTCCGAGAAAGGTTGAATCCCCAGGTAGGGATTTTCCCCTGAAGTCAGGGAGGGAATAAAACCCCTCAACTAAGTGCCAGGCGGGTAATTAATCACTTCAACTACGAACAATCATGCTTAAACTACATAATCTTTTCTCCCTGGAATGGAGATAAGAAACGCCCTAACCTTTGTAATAGAGATTGATAGGATTGAATCAACTGGTATAAATACAGTTGTAACAAGACAGAAACACTCAGAACTTAGAACAGAATCAAGAAGACAGAACCTACACGGAGCCTAGAGACAGAAGAACTTCGCTGGAGAGAGCATGCCGGAGGATCCTGGAGAGGGACTGGCCTCGGAGCCTAGAGACAGAGCCTAGCGGGAGAACATGGCAAGGGATCCTGGACTGAACCTGACTACAGAGATTGGCAGGAGAACCTGACTGGAACCTGGACACTGAGCCTGGCTGGAAAGCCTGGACCAAACCTGGCTGGAGAAGTCCCTGTGTCATTCCTTCTTCGCCGACTCCGTCCACGCCTTTGGGGACCCCTGGACCTGCTGGGGTTGGACCCCGGCAGTGCAGATTCGGGGTCCCCCTCTGCTCCACAGACAGGTGTGGGGTCCGCCGAGCAGGACAGTGGGGGGGGACAGAGGGCCAGACAGACCACGCCCACCGAGCCCCACCGGCCCCGCGCCAGGACTGTGGTCTCTTTCGGCCTGTCCTCCGGGAGGACTTACGGGGACACGGAGGCTCAGGTGCCAGCAGCAGGTGACAGGCCTGCGCCTCGGGCCCAAGCGAGGGGTATCTGACCTGCTGTCTGCCCACAGGGCCGGGGGACAGCTCTGGAGACCCCGAGGTTGGGCGCCCAGGCTCCTTGAAAGAAACAGCCCGGCCGGCGTGGCTCAGTGGTTGAGCGTCAACCTATGAACCCGGAGGTCATGGTTCGATTCCCGCTCAGGGCACAGGCCCGGGTTGCAGGCTCGATCTCCAGCGGGGGGCGTGCAGGAGGCAGCCAACCAATGATTCTCTCATTGATGTTTCTATCTCTCCCTCTCCCTTCCTCTCCGAAATCAACAAAAATTAAAAAAAAAGAAAGAAAGAAAGAAAGGGCAAGCACTCTGGGCAAAAGCGTTTCCCCGCAACCCGCTCGCTCAGCAGACCTCAGGTTTCCACGCTCAGCACGGCCCCAGCTTCCCGCACACGATCAGCACCGGGAAGAGAGAGGCCTTTGGAATTTAACGGGAAGATCCCCGTGACTCCGCGAACGCAGGAAAGGGAGGCACGTTTCAGGGCGAGGGGCAGTGGGAAGCGAGGTCCGGACCACGTGGGCGCCTGCCGGAGGGCGGCCAGGAGGGGAGCCGGGCCGGCTGGGCAGGGCCTTGGAGGAGGCACAGGGGTTTGCAGGGCAGAGCAGGCGTCAGAGGAGACAGAGGGGTGCAGACCCAGAGGCACGACCTTCACTCGTGAATTCCCTGCCCACGGGCCACCTCCCCACCCCCACATCGCCACACCCAGTGCACACTGGGGGCTGTGCCCGGGCCCAGCACACAGCCAGTGCCCCCTAAACACAGGAGCAAGAATAAACAAGGGAAGCGGAGAGTCTGGGATGGTGAGGGCAGAGCGGGAGCTGGATCCGAGTCAGGAAGGAGCCCAAACACCCCCGGGGCCCCCTCGCGCCCAGCGGCTCTGAAGCAGGGCCGTCCGGCGTCCACGCTGAGGCCGCTGCCCAGCTTGGCCCGGGCCGCACCCGCGTCTTGTCTTCCCTGTTTCCTGGGCTGGAGTTTTTTTTAACCCAAGTGAAGCCAGCGGGAGCAGACACTGTGGGCTGGCAGCCCGAGCCTCCCGCCTCCACACACTTCCTCCGTGGCCCTCGGCTCCTGCCTCAGTGTCCCTCTTTGGTGGGAGAGAGAAGCCCGCCCCCCCCCCCCCCACAGCCTGGCCCAGGGCCTGCGCTCAGCATGCACGACACCCCGACTCCCGTCTGCGGGCTGCGCGTGGCCTCACCGAGATCTCTGTGTGACTCATTTCCTCTGCCACCACCTCCGGAAGCCGGGGCCGCCTGCCCGGTTCCCAGAACGCGGCCACAGCGGACGCAGACGGGCTGCTGGGCAGATAATAGGTCCCTGTCCCCCAGAATAGCTCGGCTGGACCGGAGGCCGAGCCCGAAGCACCCTGGCTGGGCAGCCGGGCCGGGGCGGCGTCCCTGGACGGCAGGGGGCCCACCTCGAGGGGCTACGGTTGACAAAGGAGGGGGTGGGCGTGGAGGCCACTGGATGCCCTGTCCCCAGTGCTGGTGTCTGAGGTCCAGGGGTGACTCAGGGGCCGGCCTGGGGTGCGGTGGCTGCAGGGTCTGGCAGACACACCCTGAACGTGCCCCAGGGCACGGACCCCAAACTGCCGGGGCAGCCTAGCACATGTGGTTGCGCCAAAGTGCAGACCAGAAGCAGTCCCACGCAGGACGGCTGGGGGCCACAGAGGCCACAACCGAGGGGCACCCACCGTGCCGACACCCAGGTAGCGTGGGGGGGGACGAAAGGAGAATCAAGAGCTGACAGGCCACTGAGGGTGGGGCCCCCGGCACAGGGGTGGCAGGGACGAGAGGCCGCGGCATCCAGGCCAGGCCAGGCGCACTGTGGGTGTCGCCGGTGGGGGACGCACAGAGCCATGCAGCAGGGGCCAGCCCAACCGTGACTGAAGGACAGCAGTTCCATAAAAGTGAGGGTCCCCCAACCCCTGAGACGGCGGGAGTAAATAAACAGTAAAAAACAGGAGAAACCCCATGCTGGGAGACAGACGGTGTCTTCACACCCAACGCGCCCAACCTCTCAGCCACCGACAGACCCGCAGACGGACGCGCTGCCCAGGGGAGCTCCGCCAGCAGGCGCCACGTCAGACTGCGCTCCGTACGTCCCTACCAGCGGTTAAAGGCCACGATTACTCTTAGGATGAACATTTACCACCAGGAAGAAGGTGTGTCCAGGCCTCAGCTTGCCAGTGACCTGGCGTCACACCAAAACTGGACGTGGACCGAGGTGCTACTTCCCCAAACCAGCCAGGAGGTACTTACGTCCACTTCCCCTTGGTCAACGACGTAGAAGTTATCGCCTTCGTCCCCTGAAACAACAGAGAGATATAATGCAAAGGACACGGTTGCGGCCTGTTTGTCTTGTAGCCTCTCTGTGCGCTGCCGGCCACACCAGCCAAGGAGTCCTGGGTCTCGTCTATTCTTAAAAAGTATTTAAATGGCCCTGGCCGGTGCGGCTCAGTGGATAGAGTGTCGGTCCCGGGTTCGATTCCAGTCAAGGGCACGTACCTCGGCTGCAGGCTCCTCCCCGGCCCGGGCCCTGGTCGGGGCCCGTGCGGGAGGCAACCCAGACGTTTCTCTCTGTCTTTCCCTCTCTCCTCCACTCTCTCTAAAAATCAACGGGTTAACAAGAAAGTACGTAAACGAAAGGTCTGTATCTCGGGTGTAAACACAGTGCTTTGCTGTGCACATTCCCTGTGAACTCACTTCGGTCGGCCGGCGAGCATCTCGCCCCCCCCCCCCCGTGGCCCCCAGTGCCCGTGTGGGGACCTCACCGGCCCCCCATCCGCGTGCTCCCCGGGCTCAGGTCGTGGACTTGACAGCAAGATCGGGTTCGCTTGTTCAGGAAACTGCTGTTTCACTGGTGACTGTTCCCGAAGACACTCAAGATTTTACATTAATGGCTCAGTGGGCCCGGCCACGCGGCTCACCGTTCCCGGTCCCGGCACAGGCCCGGGTTGTGGGCTCGATGCCCCGTGTGGGGCGTGCAGGAGGCAGCCGACCCAGGATTCTCTCTCATCCTGATGTTTCCATCTCTCTCTCCCTCTCTGAAGTCGATAAATACATATTTAAAAAATAAACAAATAAGCAAATAGCTGTAAGGGAACAGCCCGAGCCCCGGTCGGCTCGCTCAGAGAGGAGGACGCCTACCTTGCTGTATGACGGTCTCCCCGGCGATGTGCGTGACGGGGAACATGGCGTCGAATATGTCGCTGGAAAGAAGACACAGTGAATGTGAGGCCCGCGGGGGCCCCGGCCGGCGCCCCTCACCTCACAGGGGCTCAGTCTTGTTGCCAGAAGATCGTCCCGTCAGGCAAAGGAGGAATTCAACCCTTCGTGCCCTGCCGGAGGCTCAGCTGGTTACAGCGCCGTCTCGATGCCGTAAGGTCGCGGGTTCGATCCCCAGTCCGGGCACATGCACAGATCAACCAATGAATGCATGCACAAGCGGGCCAAGGGGAAACAGATCAATGTTTCTCTCTCTCTCTCCCTTCCTCTCTCTAAAATTCAGTAAATCAAGTAAAATAATAAATAAATAGAATCTGCCCTGGCTCGGGGGATAGAGCGTCAGCCTGCGGACTGAAGGGTCCCGGGTTCGATTCCGGTCAAGGGCACACACCTCGGGCCCTGGCCCTGGTCAGGGTGCGTGCAGGAGGCAACCAATGACGTGTCTCTCTGTCTCCCCTTCTCCCTTCCGCTGTCTCTAAAAATCAATGGAAAAATGTCCTCAGCTGAGGATGAGCCTGAAAAACAAATAAAGTCCTCTGTGACCCGCCGTCCAGGCAGCGGCCCGGCCCTCCTGGCCCACCTCTGGCCCGGGCGGGTTTGCCATCGGGTTTTTACAGAAACGGGGTCGCCCTGCAAACGCCGCTTTGGACTCCAACTTAGAAAGCGAGCGGAGCCGCAGGCTGCCCCCCCCTGCCCCCCCGCCCCCCCCGCCCCCCCCGCCCCCCCCCCCCCCCGCCGGCGGGATTCCACGAGAACCCGGCCCTTCCCCGTCGCAGGCGCCCCGAGCAGCTGGATCGGAAACGGGATCCGAGGCCGCACCTCCACGTTAGACACCAGGCCCCGACCTGCTGCTCGGTGAGCCACACCCAGCGAGGCCACGCCCAGGGCTGTGCCATGGCAGCTGCCACGTCATTTCCTAAATCTCGTTGTGGAGTGGACGGAGGCAGAGATGCCCCCCAGCCAGCCTGCAGGAGGTGGGCAGGGTGCGGCATGCTTGGCAGACCCTTCACCTCCAGGATCCCAGCCAGGACGCAGTCAGAGGTCAGCGTCCACACCCCAGATGCAATGATCACCCTCGAGGCTGTGCCCGCCCACGGCGCGTGGCTCCCCAAAGAGAAATGTGAAGCCGGCCAGCAGGTAGGGGTGCACCCTGGAGCTTAGGGGCCTGCTCCCTGTGCGCCGGCTAATTAAGGGGGCGCCGGAGAAGCTGTGTGATGTCAGGCTGAGCTGCAGGAAGCAAACCAAGCGCAGAACCAACAGCCTGCACCTCCTGCTTCCAGGCCCCAGAAAACGTAGGTAAGTCCTCAGAATAGCAGCTCTCTTCTCTCTACTTCCGACGGTCCCTCTGCCCAAGGAGGCGGCAGGGGCTCTGGGGAGGTCTGTGGGGGCCCCTCCCAGGCCCCCTCACCGGCCGCCCAGCCCGGCCTCTGTCCCCTGCCGGGCCAGGATTCTCGGCCTGCAGACAGTCTGGTCACATCTTACAACTGAATTCCTTCAGAACCACCCCATGGGGCTCTTAACACGAGCAGGTCTTTCAGAAATGCTTTTGCAACTCCAGCTTCATGTTTGGAAAAAATGGAAAAGAAAAAACAAACTTGAACTCGTCATGGTAATATTTCCCAGGAGCCGGGCCCTGGGCACCGCCGCCCGCCCAGGCTGATGCCCGCACACGGCGCTGTCTCCGCTTCGGTCCACGGCCTGAGCCCGCGCCCACCTCTCTTCCCAGGCATGACTCGGGAGCAGGCTGGCGAACGTGCACTGCTCCCTTCAAAATGAGCCTGCCCAGCCCGGCCGGCGCGGCTCAGTGGAACCAGGAGGCCGGGGTTCGATTCCTGGGCAGGCCACAGGCCTGGGTAGTGTGGGGCTCGATCTCCAGGGTGGGGCGGGCAGGAGGCAGCCGATCCATGATTCTCTCTCATCGTGGATGTTTCTCTCTCTCTCCCTCTCCCTGCCTCTCTGACATCAATAAAGAAATTAAAAAACACGCACAAAAACGGGCGTGCCCTTGGACCTGCAGGGCTTACGCTTTCATTCTTAGCCTTTTCACCAAAGAAACAGTTTAAACGTGCGGGTGGGGCAAACACGGGCTTACAGTTGCGAGTGCACAAAACAGTCAATTCCTGTGTCACCACTTGTTACTTATCGTGTTGTTTCCCGCGCCCTTGCCCGCCCCGTGGATAAGGCATGGCCGCGGTGCAGGGTGTAGCCATGGAAACGTGAGCATCTGCAGGGTGAGGACACACTCATAAATAACGCGAAGACGCTGAGAAGAGGAACCCAGTGAAAAGGAAAACACCGCTCATCAGAACTCGCAGGACGCAGCAAAAGCCGGCCTTGGAGGGAAATTCATAGCCTCGAGCGCCTACGGAAGAAAAGGAAGAGGCTCTAAAAGCGGACGCCCGAACTCCCACCTTCGGAAACTACAAAGATGAGCAAATGAAACCCAGCGTCAGCAGGAGAAAACAAACAATAAACGTTACAACCTGAAACCGGTGCGATTTAAAATAGGACGTTAACGGAGAAAGTCCATGAAACCAAAGCCAGCTCTTTAAAGAGATTTTTTAAAATCCTAGAAACATCTAGCCAGGCTACCCACCCACCCACGCACACACACACACACACACGCACACACGCACACACGCACACGCACCCACCCACACGCGTGCACACACACACACACAAAGACACAAGTCACTAATGTCAGAAATGGAAGGGGGACGTCACCACGGATCCCGTGGACGTTGAAGAATAAACGATGAAAGGCTAGCACCACGCAGTTACTGATATTGGGGGGGGCGACCATCTCACTGGCTGGGGTGCCCCCAGGACGACCCTACCAGCCACCATCCTAGGAGGAAACCAACTCCCCGTGAGGGGGCAGGGGCTCCAGGAGCCGCTCAACCAAGAGCCCATCCCCCGCACGCCCACCTGGAGGCACCACGGGGGCGGGGAGCGGCCAGCTGGGGCGGAGCTGGACTCTGCGTCAGCCAGGGAGGGGACAGGGACCCAGGCAAACGCAGTCCCCGGCTCCAGTCAACAGCAAAACGGTGAACACCAAATAGGGAGTCACTCATTCACTCAACACACACAGCGAGGGCGGCCGGGGCCAGCCTCCGCCGCCACACACACCGCAGGGCGGCCGACGGGACGGAGGGGCCAACGCCCTCCCTGGGCCGCCGACCGCCGTCACGCGGCTCCCTTGGCCGGACGGGCGGTCAGGAGGCCCCAGAAGCGGCCGATGGCTTTCACAGCCGGTCGAGCAGGGACGGAGGATGGGCACCGGCGGCCCCTGCCTCCCACACTGACCGGCTCGCTCGGAGCTGGAAACCTCATCACAGCCTCTGCTCCGAGGGCTCGGACCCGCCCGTGGGTGGCCCCCAACTGGGGTTCAGCAGAGGTCGGGGCGGGGGCAGGGCGCCCCAAGGCCTCTCCCCCGAGACTCTCCCAAAGGCCCGCCCCCGGAGGGAGAGGGGGACACGCTGCCTGCAGTCACACGGCTGCCAGGGGGCAATTCAGCAGCAAAGCCAGAGCCGTGCTGGCCTGAGGAGGCCCGCCCACTGCAGAGCCCCCTGCGGCTCAGGCCTGGGTCAGCCTGGCCTCCCCACCGGCCGGCCGGCTGGACACGGTGGCCGGCACGTCCACTCCCTGGGCCTCGCTTCCTCGGGTACAACACGGGCCTGGCCTGGCCAGCACAGGGGTGTGCAGAGCCCCACGTCCCATCCATCTCTCCCACCTGAACAACCCTGTCCTCACCTCCTCCAAGAAGCCCCCCGGGATTCCTCCCCCATCACCACCAATCAGGGCTCCTTGGTCCCCACACTCGCTGTAGGAAGCTGGAGTCTGCCCCCTGCCCCCTGCCCGAGTCTGGACCCCGAGGGGGACCGTTCTGCGGGTGACCAGTGAGAAGCCCAGGTGGGTGAGGCGTCTGGGGAACCCCGCCGACCAGTCGCTAAGCCACCCAGTCACCACAGGGCAGGCGTGACCCCGGGCTCAGGCCCTCCGTGCAGGCCACGCCCGGTGTCTGAGGTGGAGGACGGGAGATCCTGGAGCCGCTCCAGCCCTGGCTGCCGGCCTCCCCCTCCCTCCCCCTCCCGTCACCTCCCGGGGTGGAATGTTTGTGGGTAACGGCACCTTGCTTATTTTAAACGCAGCGGCCCACGGAGCGATCATGAGATCCGGGCAGCTGGTGCGCCCAGCCTCCGGCCCCTGCAGCACGTGGGCGGGAGGCGCGGAGAGCCCTCCAGGCTCCTGGACGCCTGTGCTCCTCCCGCGGCTGCGGAACCCATCAGAGGCTCCCAGCTGTTCCAAAGGGCCGGGCACGGGCCTGACCATGGGGCGGGGGCGGGGGCGGGGGCACGCCCAGGACCCCGTCAGCGGTGGGGGCGGGGGACACAGATGCGGGAGCCCCCAGGTGCGTGAGCGGCTCAGTCAGCTTCTGGGGGGGACCCAGGCGGTGACCTCCCTGTGGAGCCGAGAAAGCAAACGGGGGTGTGGGCTCCGTGACCTGCGGGGGGTCCGGCAGGGACGTGTCCGGTGGGCAGGCATGCGAGGTGCGTGGACCCCCAGAGGGGGGTCTCTATGCGTTGTGGCCGTGGCTCCCCCACAGGGAGGGGGACTTGGGGCATCTGCTGGCCTTGATCCTGAGAGAAAAGGCTGCCCCTCCCGCCCTCACTGCCGCCACTTCATGCTGAAGGCACCGTGGGACACGCCCAGGCCACCCAGCCACGCCCACGCCCACGCCCCAGGCCACGCCCACGCCCCAGGCCACCCCAGGTCACGCTGGCGCAGGAGGTGCCCAAGGGGCTGAGGAGACAGATGGGCAAGGACCAGGCACACAGCCACCCAACAGGCCCAACAGGCCTCATGCCAGGGCTGGGCCACGGAGGCTGCGTGCGGACCGGCCTGTGCGTGGCTGTCGGGGTGCGGGCACACCTGAGCCCGACTCCCACGGTCCACTCCCGCCAGGCCCACACCCAGCCGCGGCTGCCCCAGGACACGGACCGCAGGCCTGGAGCCGGGGCTGAGCGGCGTTTCCCGCCCCAGGACCCTCCTCCGTGACGGCAGCCGGCGGGGGGGCAGGGGCAGGGACAGGGACGGACCCTCAGGCTCTGGAGCTCGCTTGGCTCAGGGAGGCGGGAGGCTCTCGGCTGCAGGGCCAGGAGGAGGGTCAGAGCGCCCGTCCCTCTCCTGCTGCCACAACCCCGTGCGCCCTGCGCCCCTGGGACCCTCCTCGCCCAAAGCCCCGCGCCTCCCCAGGGGGGTGCAGGCCTCCCGTCCTCCTCCCGAGCCCTGCTGGCCTGTCCCTCCCTCCCCACCCAGACGGTTGGTCACTAGTCCCAGCCACTCGCTCCAACGGCTCCACCGGCAGGGGCACAGTGACACCAGGTGGCCGCACCTCCCAGCCCAGGACGCAGCCTCTCATCACCGAGCTCCCTGAGCCGCTGTGGGCGGGCCCTCTCTCTCCCTCTCTGTGATGCTCCCCCCGCCCCCCTCCGTCTCTGTCTCTCTCCTCCTGGCCTAGGGTGGGCACCACCCTGCCTCACTCTTGTCCTGTCTGGAGCAGCTCCTGCCGACAGCTGGGGCCTCACGGGAGGAAGTGGGCAGGGCGTGGGGGGGGGGGGCCTCCTCCCAAACCCCGAGCCGGTCAGGGCTCCACACAAAAGGAGGGACATGGCAGGTGCTGCCTTCTCTGGGGGTTGGGGGGGCAGCAGGACAGGTCAGGGGAACCGGGGTGAAGCATGTGGACGCGGAACCAGGACGGCTGGGGCCAACCCCCAGCTCTGCTGCCCGTGGGCTGTGGGGCCTCGGCCAAGCCGCCCGCCCGCTCCCCGGGCCCAGCCGGACAAGGCCCTTCCCCGTCTGTGCTGCTGACCCGGCTTTCCCTCCACAGCCACGGCCTGGGCAGTGCCCTCGCTGCCCTGGACTCAGCTTCCTCGTCTGGAACACCAGCCTCCGTGGCCGCCGTGAGGTTACATGGTGAATCGGGAGGGTCCCAGCGATCGGCCTGCCCCCGAGGGCCCCCTGCCTTCCCGGAGGACAAGGCCCAGGGGACGTGCACCCCAGTCCTGCACCCGGCCGGGCCCCCGCGGACGCTCAGCCAACCCTCAGAATGACCCGGAGCGAGAGCCTGAAGTCTCCTTAGGAACCCCTGCGTCCCCCAGCCTGGCACGCTGCCACCTAAATGCCGCCCTGTGCCCAGATACCTGGGGGGCGAGCGCTTGGCCGGGTAAAGCTGCCCCGGCCTAGCCCCGGTGGCGTCAGGCAGGAGCCGGGAACACCCCACACAATTAAAAACCAGCTTGGAATCTCCCGCAGGCCATGGCTGCACAGAACACGCTTGGTGACCAAGAGGCCGTCCCCCAGAGGGGCTTGGGGCACACGCACAGGGCGGGGGAGGGGGCGCCCCCAGGCCCAGCCACTGCCTCCCGTGCAGGGGGCACCCCGCCCACCAGACACCCCCGGTGGCTCCCACAAGCACAGCCACCTGCGAAGACGGCCTGGACAAGAATGAAACACGAGACAGACCTGCCAGGAGACCAGACACCTGTCTGCCAGGTCTGCCCTCCGCACCAGGTGAAGGGAGACCTCCCAGCTCATGGCCTGGGAGCCGCGGTGGGACACGGGGCCAGTTCTATCTCAAACGGGCCCACAAATCCAGTGCAGGTTTTTAAACAGAAAATGACCTAAAATCCACATGCAAAGGCCCCTAACCGCCAAGCCATTGTTGTTGTTAATCCTCACCTGAGGATATTTTCCCATGATTGTGAGAGAGTGGAAGGGAGGGGGAGAGACAGAGAAACATCGATGTGAGAGAGACACTTTGGATGCCTCCCGCATGTGCCTAACCAGGGCCAGGGAGGAGCCTGAAACTGAGGTACATGCCCTTGACCAGAATCGAACCCGGGACCCTTCAGTCTAAGGGCCAATGCTCTATCCAATGAGCCGAAATGGCTAGGGCAAGCCAAGACCATTTTTTTAAAATATTTTTTTTATCGCCGAAACCGGTTTGGCTCAGTGGATAGAGTTGGCCTGCGGACTGAAAGGTCCCAGGTTCGATTCCGGTTAAGGGCATGTACCTGGGTTGCGGGCACATCCCCAGTGGGGGATGTGCAGGAGGCAGCTGATCGATGTCTCTCTCATCGATGTTTCTAGCTCTCTATCTCTCTCCCTTCCTCTCTGTAAAAATCAATAAAATATATTTTTTAAAAAAAATTTAAAAAATATTTTTTTATTGATTTTTTTTTTTTTTTTTTTTTTTTTTAGAGAGAGAGGAAGGGAGAGGGAGAGAGAAAGAGAAACATCAATATGAGAGCAGAACATTGGTTGGCTGCCTCCTGCACATCCCCCACCGGGGATCAACCCTGAAACCATCTGGTGCATGGGATGATGCCCAACCACCGAGCCACACTGGCCAGGGCACCAGACCGTTTTTAAATAGAACCGAGTAAGAGAGATTACACATCTGGTTTCAAAACTCACAGTAAAGCCACAGTCATCACTCGAGACAGTGCGGTTCTGAGCAATGCCAGGCGCACGGGGCCATGGACCAGCCCCCAGGGACCCAGGGACAAACGGCACTGACCTTCAACCAGGGCCGAGGCCAGGCGCTGGGGAGAACTGTCTTTCCCACAAATGGCGTTGGGACAGCTGGACGTACCCCGTGAGAAGCGTGAACGTAGATCCCTACCTCACACCGTAGAGCCCTGCCTCACACCGTAGAGCCCTACCTCACACCGTAGAGCCCTGCCTCACACCGTAGAGCCCTGCCTCACACCGTAGAGCCCTGCCTCACACCGTACACCAAGCATGTCCAATTCGCGGCCAGCGGGCCACAAAATAAACGAAGCATGCGGCCCACCAGCTGCGAGTTTGACATGCCTGCCGTATACACACAGTGACTCGCAGTGATCACAGACCCCAATGGAGAAGCCAGAACTACAAAATTATTAAAAGAAATATAGGGAAATGCCTTCATTCACCGGAGTTAGGCAGAGCTTGTAGATGTAGCAACAGGGGCACCGTACATAAAGAATCGGTAAGTTGGACTTCATCTATCTTTAAAATGTTGGTCCTTTGAAAGACACCATTAAGAAAACGAAAAGCTCAAATACAGACTGGGGGGATCTGATAAACACCCGGACATACAGGGCTCTCCAACTCCACAGGCGGACGACCGAGACTCAAAACCTATTGGGACAGACATTCTGCGCGAGAAACTGTACAAGTGGCCACGGCACCGGGAGAGACACGGGCTCAGTGTCAGGAGGGAAATGCAGGTCAAAACCACACCCGTGACGGTGACCAGACTCAGAAGACAGTGCTGACGGGGCAAGGACGAGAGAAAGGGGACCCACACCACCCTCAGGATGGGAGACTGGGGACCCCACACACACCCCTTGGGGTGCAGAGACTGGGGACCCCACACACATCCCTCAGGGTGCAGAGACTGGGGACCCACACACACCCCTCAGGGTGCAGAGACTGGGGACCTCCCCACACACATCCCTCAGGGTGCAGAGACTGGGGACCCCACACACATCCCTCGGGGTGCAGAGACTGGGGACCCCACACAGCCCCCTCAGGGCATGGAGACTGGGGACCCCACACACACCCCTCAGGGTGCAGAGACTGGGGACCCCACACACACCCCTCGGGGTGCAGAGACTGGGGACCCACACACCCCCCTCAGGGTGCAAAGACTGGGGACCCCACACATACCCCTCGAGGTGCAGAGACTAGGGACCCCACAGCCCGCTCGGGGTGCAGAGACCACACTGCAGACGGGAGGGTGGGTGGTACGGACACTTTGGACAACAGATGGTTTCTCTGGAAATTAGACGTGAGGTCAGCACACGACCCAGAAATCCCACCACTAGGGCCCGCCCCCGCCCCCCATGGGAACAGACACCGCGTCCCCCAGAGAAGGCACAGCGTGCAGTTCACCACAGGCCCCTCGAAGGACGGATGGACGGACGGGAGGGCTCGCTCTCCCTCAGTGGCCCCGACTTGGCCTCGGATCCAGAACTGCTCTACAGTCACGAAGAAAGCGTCTTCTTACCACAAAAACTGAGCAGGAGTTACCAGGACGGACGGGCAGGCGGGCGGCGGGCCCCGCGGCCCCAAAGGGTTAAAGGCTGCCAACTCGGGTCTGGCAGCTGCGGGAGGAGGTGGCGGCCCCCCCACAGCTGTTCCCAGTCAAAGCACATCTTTGTTTCCGACTCTCAGCAACTGTTGCTTTTTCTGAAGGAGGAGCCGAACCAGCTGTCTGTCCCCCTCGCAAGGGAGGACCAGACCAGGAAGCGCGAGGCTGTCGGGCCGCCCACCCCCCCCCCCACCGGCCCAGCAGAACTGCCCCCCATCCCCCGCCCCCCCCCCCCAGCGCCCTGAGCAGAGAGGGGCGCCGGGCAGGGCCGTTCCAGAAGCAGCTCGGCTGCGCCCTCAGGTGAGAATCCAGGTCCCTGAGCCTGCCCATCTGACAGGGGCAGCCGGCCAGGGCGCACTCGCCCGACACTGAGGTAGTCGTGGGGGTGACCGCCCTCGGGTTTGCTCAGCTGTCCAGTGGGGGAGGGGGGGACACGGGTCTCGCCGACGCGGTCCCTCTCCTGCTGTGGGCGCCCGAAATTCTCCACGCGGGAGGCTGTGTCCACCAGCCTCGTGCAGCCCGGCCAGCGGGCGCAGTGGGAGAGCGCGGCCCAGGAACCGGGGGGCCAGGGCTGGATTCCCCGTCAGGGCACGTGATGCACCTGATGCCACGGAACTGGACCGTAAGAATGGGCAAATGGTAGGTTTCACGGGCGTTTCATCCCCTGCAAGAAAGTCCAGGGAAGAAGGTGAACTTCCAAACAACAAAAGAATTCCAGTGACAGTGAAAAGCCAACAACTAACTGGGCCCTGGGCAGTGTGGCACAGTGGACAGAGCATCAGCCTGCGGACTGAGGGGTCCTGGGTTCGATTCCGGTCAAGGGCACAGGCCCGGGTTGTGGGCTCGATCCCCAGTGTGGGGTCAGGAGGCAGCCAATCAGTGATTCTCATCATTGATGTTTCTCTCTCTCTCTCCCTCTCCCTTCCTCTCCGAAATCAATAAAAATATATATATTTAATACAGAAGACCGATAGCGAGTGGACAAGGCGAGATCCCCCTCCCCTGAAGGGCCAGCAGCCCCTCCAGCAGCCCCTCCCCCAGCACGAGAGGACCACGCGGGTCCTGCTCAGAGGCTGGCCGTGTGGGACGCAGAGCGGAACCAGAGCCGGGGCCCCCTGAGCACGGAGCCCAGACGGTGCGGCCCAGCCCGGCCACCTGGCCTGGGGCGCAACCTCCCCACGGGCGGCGAGCGGGCGGGAGGGTGAGGCGCGGACGGCACAGCCCCCTCCCGACACGCTTCCCACCGGGGCCTGCATGCAGCGAGGTCTGAGGCCGGAGTAAGGCAGACACCGTCCCCACGGGAGACCCACGGCCCCCTGGTCTCTTCCTGGCGCCTCCCAACCCACACGGCCTCCGCCTGGTCAGGGTGAGGGCTGCCCTACAGCCTCCAGAGCCCCCCCGACCGGTGACCTCACACCCCGCCGGCAGGACACACGGCTGTTTCTAGTGACTCGAGGCGCCCACGGGGGCTGAACAGGCATCCCTCCGTCCCGGCCGCACCCACAGGAGGTGCAGGAGGCCAGCTCACGGCCAGGGGCACGAACCTGGTGTCCCTCCAGGACCGGACCCCTCCCCCTGGGGTGTTCTCCTGTCTGAAGAAATGGCCCCACTTCCTGCCCCTGAGCAAGCGGGCAGCTGGGCCGTCTGCCCCGTCTCCGGCCTCAGTGTCCCCACCGATACAGCGGGCGCTGCCAATAGAAGCCATCGGCGTCCCAGGTGACGAAGGAGGTGAATGGGCCGGGTGTGCGACACGGGGAGTGGTGGGGTCTGCAGCGGCCCGACTGCACCCAGCCGAATTCTGGGCGTTTTAAAGCGCTACGGCACCAACAGCCACTGCCCAGGCTGGATCCCCGCGGCTGCCAGACGGTGGCCCCAGGCCGGGGGCCCCCAGGTCCTTTCTCCTCCAAATCCCACGGTCAGAGGCGCCTCGAGAACGCAAGTCCCTTTCTAGGAAGGTCTCCCTCGAGAAGCAAAACTGCAGCGCAGTCGTCCTTACAGAACCGCGGGACCGATCCACTGGAGCGCTCTGGGCACCTGGTAAGTTATTCTCTTTAAAAGGTGTGGCCTGGCCCGGCCGGCGGGGCTCAGTGGTTGAGTGTTGACCTATGAACCAGGAGGACACGGTTCGATTCCCGCTCAAGGCACGTGCCCAGGTCACGGGCTCCATCCCCAGTGTGCGGCGTGCAGGAGGCAGCCGATCCATGATTCTCTCTCATCGTGGATGTTTCTCTCTCTCTCTCTCCCTCTCCCTTCCTCTCTGAAATCAATAAAAATATCTTTTAAAAAATAAAAACTGTGGCCTTTTGCCTTGCATAATGAGGAGCTGGGCAAGGCATCGTCGTGTGTGTGTGCGTGTGTGCGTGTGTGTGTGTGCGTGTGTGTGTGTGTGTGTGTGGCGAGGGGGGAGGGGCTGGGGTGGGCAGGTCAGCCTCATCCCAGCCAGGGTTCCCCCCCAGCTTCTCCCAGCCCTAGCTCCGGGCCTCACCTGCACGATGCACCTTGCACATCACGAGCCTGCGCTGTTCTGGCCGGGACTGGCTCAGGACACAGCATGTGACTCGGCCACAGAGCCCGGAGCCCAGCCTCCCAGGAACACGCCGTCCAGACCCGCTGGCTCACGCGGCCCCCGGTTTGCTAACCTGGCAGCCTCTGCCGAGAGGGAGTTCGGCTTTGGCAAAACGAAAATCAAATTCTTTGCGTGTTGAAGCCATTAAGCGTCTCTTCAGATGTGGCCTCGCGTTTTCCAAAACAATCATTTGTTTTTCGAGGCCTGAAAGGGAAGCGCAGGTTCCTAGGCCCAGCCGAGCGGGAGGAGAGGGGAGGAGAGGGGAGGGGAGGGGGGCGGCGGGCCCTCAGGCTGGGCTGCCTGTGAACTGGGCAGCGGGGCCTGTTTTTCCCATCACCTGGGGACCTGAGCCAATTTGTGGAAAAACAGGCTGGAAGATATGCGGTGGGAGGAAGAGACAGATAACAGGAGACAGCTGCAGCCTCCCGGCCAGCGGCCAGCGCCCAGCCGGAGGCCTGTTTCAATTAGAGCTGCAGAGAGCTCGGGCGCTGCCAGGAAGGCCGCCCCAGACTGAGGTGCCCCCCTCCACCCGCCCGCCCGCCTGGCAGCCCCGGGAACGAGGCCCCAGCAGAGGGCCTGGCGCACAGGCTGCTGCCTGGACCACCCACCCCCTCGGAGCCTCCCAATCGTCACACTTGTCGGCTCTCGGGCGTGCGCTGCTCCGTCTCCAGGGCCCTGGCTGGGCACCGGAAGGGCTCCCATCTCCCTCCACCAGCCTAAGACGTGCCCTCGGGGCCAGGCCAGATTCTCGACACATCTCAGGCCACCGCTGGGGCTGTTTGGGCCACTGACCAGAGAGTAACTGCCCAGCGTCCCCGCTGACCTAGCAAGGAGGCCGCACCTGCCGCCTCCCAGCCCCTCACCTGGAGCCCTCAGCTCGGCAGAGGGCTGTGGAGAGCCGCCCAGCATGAGGACAGGCTCCAGCCCCAGCGGGACACGTGCTGCCTGAAGCCAGGGCAAGGGGTCCCCTTCTGTGCAGTGAGGAGGGGACACGAGGGCCTCCCAGAGTCCTTGCGGCTGTGCCCTGAGCCCCAGGGCAGCCGCTCCAGCAGGCCCAGGCGGAGCAGAGCATGACCCCATGGCATCCCCTCAGGGCACACCAGCCCCTCCCCAGACTGAGCACTGAGGCATGGCTGGTGGTCCATGTGGAGGTCTGGACAAAGTGGCATCAAGGGGGAAGCCCACTGACTTACCCCCACACACAGCCAGAGAGCCTCCAGCAAGATGATGGCAACAATGATGGTGGTGGTGGTGGTGGTGGTGATGGTGGTGATGGTGATGATAGTGATGATGGTGATGGTGGTGGTGATGGTGATGGTGGTGGTGGTGGTGGTGATGGTGGTGGTGGTGATGGTGATGGTGGTGGTGATGGTGATGGTGATGGTGATGGTGATGGTGGTGGTGATGGTGGTGGTGGTGGTGGTGATGATGGTGATGAAGGTGATGGTGATGATGGTGATGATAGTGGTGGTGGTGATGGTGATGGTGGTGGTGATGGTGGTGGTGGTGGTGGTGATGATGGTGATGAAGGTGATGGTGATGATGGTGATGATAGTGGTGGTGGTGATGGTGATGGTGATGGTGGTGGTGGTGGTGATGGTGGTGATGGTGGTGGTGGTGGTGGTGATGATGGTGATGATGGTAATGATGGTGATGATGGTGGTGATGGTGATGATAGTGATGATGGTGATGGTGGTGGTGATGGTGGTGGTGGTGATGGTGGTGGTGATGGTGGTGGTGGTGGTGGTGATGAAGGTGATGATGGTGATGAAGGTGATAAAGGTGGTGATGATTGTGGTGATGGTGGCGGTGATGATGGTGGTGGTGATGGTGATGGTGGTGATGGTGATGATGATGGTGATGGCGGTGATGGCGGTGATGGTGATGGTGGTGGTGATGGTGATGGCGGTGATGGTGGTGGTGATGGTGATGGTGGTGATGATTGTGGTGATGGTGGCGGTGATGATGGTGGCAGTGGTGATGGTGGAGATGGTGGTGATGGTGGCGGTGATGAAGGTGGCGGTGGTGGTGGTGGTGATGGTGGTGATGATGGTGATGATGGTGGTGATGGTAATGATGGTGGTGGTGATGGTGGTGATGGTGATGATGGTGATGGTGGTGATGGTGATGATGGTGGTGATGGTGATGGTGATGGTGATGGTGATGATGGTGGTGATGGTGATGGTGATAGTGGCGATGGTGGCGATGGTGGTGGCGATGGTGGTGGTGATGGTGGTGGTGATGGTAGTGATGATATACTTGTCTTAAACCTGAATTCAGCAGGAAGAGTCACTAAGCAGAGAAGTGCAGTCACCCTACACGTGGGTTTATCTGCAAAGGAACGTGCTGGTGGGGACACGGAGGGAGCAGCAGGCAGATGCCCTGCACACCGGTCAGAACGGTGCTGCCCTCGCCAAACTGCAGCTGGGCCCAGACGAAGCCGCGGAGCCAGCTCCCGAGAACTGGGAAAGCAGCCACGTGACGGCCACAGGGAGACATCCCGGGGCAGGTGAGACAGCCCCCGCCCACTGCCCCCGAACCCGTGCCCTGACCATCGGCCTGTTTCTTTGGGGCCGTGGCCAGAGAAAGGAGCCGTGGGGCTTGGAGATGGGACGTGAGCTTTCCCATGCGCCAAACCCTAGAGCACGGCCACAGGGTTCAAGCCACCCTCCCAGAGAGGAACGTTAATCCAACCATCTGCTTCCACTTCCTGTCCGCCTGGCTCTCCCACCCCACGAGCCTGTGGACCTGGAAACTTGGGGCCCAGGGCCCCAGCACAGACCGTCCTGGACACACGCAGCCTGGAGCCCGGAGACACGATTTCGTGCCAGGCTGGCCCTCAACTACGCGCTTACTGAACCAGCTAGTGCTCAGGGCTAGGAGGGGCCTGGAGGGTAGGAGGAGCCTGCCTTAAACCCAGCTGCGGGGGGGGGGGGGGGGGGCAGGGGCAGCAGGGCCCCACAGTGAGTCGGGGCCGGGCCTCACCGGGCGAGCGCCTTCCCTGCAGGCCAGCCTCTGGGTGAAGGAGGGTGTGGGCCTGTGAGGCCGGCCCGGAGCAGGCGCCTCGGCCTGAGGGTCGGGTCTGTCTGCTGGGCCCTCGCCCCGGCCACGGGAATGCAGCCCCCCTTCAACACCCAGGCTGACATCGCGTTTTAAAGTGACGTGTTCGTTCAGGTCGAAACAGACACGACGCTTACTCACCTGGGTCCACCTGCTGACCGAGGACACAGCAGCCAGCGGACACCTGGCTCAGGGCTGAGCACAGAAAGGTGCTGTCTCCCCCCGCCCCCCCACCCCCGGAGGCAGAAGCCCAAAATCAGTCCCCAGGTGGACACCAGCTGTGGGCGGGGCCGGCCTGTCCCTGGCCGAGTCACACGGCGGCTCCGCCCCCTCCAAGGTCCCTCACACACCTGTGATTGCATTCAGGACCCACCTGGGAACCCGGGGTCCGCCCCATGCACCCAGACCCTAACTTCACGCCTGCACAGTCCTCCGTGCCAGGGAAGGGGACACTCCCAGGCCCTTCTGGACCATGTCACCTCCAGGCCCCTCGGACGGGCGGGAGCAGCCGGACCAGCACTCCAGCCCAGGTCCCCATGGGCAGTGAGCTCGGGGCAGACATGGAGGCTCCCGGAGCCTTATCCGGAAGCGGCCGCTGCCGGGGCCGCGTGTCCCCTCCGGACAGGTGTCGCTGAGACTCACGGCCCTGAGCAGCGCGTCCTGCCCCAGCCCCACCTGTTCCTACCTCCTCTCGTTGTCGTCCAGGTGAGCAAACAGCACGTTCTTGGAGATGGCTTTGGCCAGTGCCGTCATGGTCTTGTAGTCCTTGGGGATGACCTGCGGGGGAGGGACCGTCAGGCTCTGGCATCCCCGGGGCACCTGCTTGGCCCCGAGAAACTGACACGGCTCCCGTCACCCGGGGACTCTGCCTGGCTGATCCCAGGTCACGCTCCAGATCGGCGGCTGGCGATGTTAGGTGTGCCACATGCTTTTAATTTAAGAAACAAAAAAGGAAGAAGAGAAACCTGGGGGGACCCAAGGTGGCTTCGGCACTGACTGGGTCTCGGGGGACAGGCCCTGCTGGCTCGGAGCCTCCCAGAAGAGGCTGGAATAGCTCACGGCCCTCAGCCCCCTGCTCTGCGACCTCCTCGCTCCGATGACCTTGCAGCCGGAGGAGGGCTGGCCGGTCATCCTGGGGTCTTCTCTGAGTGGGGGGTCCTGGGTTTAGGGAGGGAGCCCCCAGAAGCGAGGCAGCCTGGCAGACTTTTAACAAGTTTCACTGGTTTCCATGGTCTGATCATGAAAGTATTCAGAACTGGGGTGTGGGGTGTGGGGTGAGGGCTGAGGACAGAGGCCCTGGCTGGGTCCCTCGGTTGGTTAGAGCGTCGTCCTGATACAGCAAGGTTGTGGGCTCAACCCCCGTCAGGGCACATACGGCAACCCACCAGCGAGTGCAGACACGTAACTCAGCAAACCGATGTCTCTCTCGCTCTCTCTCAAATCAATAAATTAAAAAAAGAGAGAACCCAGGCCAGCGTGGCTCAGTGGTTGGAGCATCAGCCGGGGCACCAAAGGGCCTCGCGCACACAGATGCCGGCTGGCAGCAGCCGTGACCATGACCACGGCATGACCACAGCATGACCACGGCCATGACCACGACGACAGCCGTGGCCATGACGACGCTGCCCACCCAGGCCCGCACCCACCTTCCGCACGTAGGACACGGCGTCCTCCTCGGTGTACACCTCGGCACTCACGCCCCCGCGGCGGCAGCGGGCTTTCACCACGGGGTTTGGCAGAGTCGGGGAGACCTCCTCGTCGTGCGAGTCTGACTGGGAGGCTGACTTCTGAGCCAAAATCTGTCTGTTCTCTTCCTGGGGGGAGACAGGGAGAGGAAGCGAGACAAGTGGCCACTTCAGCAACTGTCCGCTCGCAGGTGAGCCAGGAGCCAAGGCGCTGGGAGGACGGGGCTGCCCACCCACCAAGGCCGTTCCTGGAGAACTCCTACATATGCTTCAAGGCCCATTTCCATGTCACCTCCAGCAAGAAGCCCCCCGACCAGCTCTCCCTTCCTCCCACCACCTGCAAAGCATTTCCGTTCCTGCCTGTGGGCGCTCACATCACAACTGTGACCTCCCGACACGGGAGGGGAGCTACAAGCGCTGGGGAGAATGCGTGAACGCATGGTTGGATGAACGAATGAACGGAGAAAGGAGAGAACTAACAGAATCAAGATGGAGGGTTGATTAGAACCCAGCATAGAACCGTCTCAGCCACAGACCCCACTCAGCCGCTGTGTGTCAGAGCTGAGCGGACGTCCCAGGGCCAGGGGGCAGGGAGACAGCGGCCGGCCCCACACCTCAGCACCTACAGAGAAAGGGCCACGACTCAGCCACGGCCGTCACGCCACCCCCATCACAGTGTCCGCCAACGGGGTCGTTGGAATGGACAGGCCCCTGGGAGGGTCGGCGGCTGACATCACTGTGACCACGTGAAGTGGCCTGCGAGCAGCTGGCGAACCCCAGGAGGAGGCCGCGATAGCAGCTCTGAGGGCTGCAGAGGGGCCGCTTGGAGATGCAGGGGTGGTGCCCCAGGGGCCCTCACGGACGGGAGTCTGGCGTGGGGTTCGGGGTCCCGCTGCCGTGGGGACCAGGCCTCCCCTGCAGCCCCCAGAAGCCACGTCGGCCGCTCTGGGGCCAGGGCACATCGCCGTCCTGGCACCAGGATGGTTCCCACCTTCGCCAGCCCGGGGTCGCGTCGGGCAGGATACAGGTGGCTGCGCACGTGAGGCGGGCGCGGCGGGCGGCCGTTGTTTCTGGATGGCATCCCGTCCCCAGACCCTCGGATTCCAGGAAAACCCGATGCTTCGCGGCCCCTTCCTGTCTCCTGTGCCCAGCTGGGGAGCTGTCTGGCGGCCGGATGGCCGGGGCCGGGGTCAGGACAGGCCTTCCCGGCCGGCGGGACCTTCCTAGCAGCAGGGTGGGAACGGGTTTCCAGAGAGCTCCGAGCCGGCGTCTGCCTCTGAACCAGGCACACAGCCCAGGGACTGTCCCCGTCGGCCCCGGGCCAAGCTCTCCCCGGACCTCAGTGGTGGTCACTGTCTCCTGTTGACCTGGGTTTTCCTGCACAAGGAGGGGCACCGACTGCAGCCAGGAAGGAAACGCTACGCGGGGGGTGCCCTCCCGCCCTCCCCGAGACCTGGGAGGAGGGACCCTGCCCCCCGCCCGCCTCGCTGGGCCCGGACACGGCCGCTGCCCCCCCCAGAGGATGTCCAGGGGCCGTTAATCCCGTGGCCCGAGTCTTCCCTTGGCCTCGGCCCCAGAGGAGGCCACGCCCACGGATGCCTTCCCGGGAGGAGGTGCCAGCACAACCCAGGACCCCGGTCCACATGGGGTGATGGTCACCAGCCCCGCCCAGGAACCACAGCCTTCCTGTCACGCCGTGGGCCTCAGAGAGGAGGCAGGCCCGGCCACAGCGGGGAAACCGAGGCTGGAGAGGGCCACGGCCGTCCGTGTCCAGGGCACGCAGCCACCCAGCGGCAGGAGAAGAGAGAAGCAGCTCCTTCTGCACACCCGCCCCCCAGACACGGCCAGAGGGGAAGGCACCATTCTGCCGGGAAGGGGGGTGCGATCTAACCAGACAGACAGACATGAAAGGTCCCAGTGAGGGAAGGGGTGAGCACCGTGAAAGGACAAGGTGGGAGGTGAGGCTCCCAGACCTCCCTCGTGAAGGAATAGTCACGGAGGGCCTCCTGGAGGCGGTGTCTTCTGAGCTGATCCCCAACGAAGAGCCGAACCCCGGGGACACGCCGTGGGCAGCTGGGAGCTCACCCCTCGCCGCTCCCCAGCACCCTGCCCCGGGCAGCACCCTGCCCCACGGGGTGCATGTCTCTCCTTTTCTCGTCCGTGGCCTTCCCAGATGTCTGTCTCTCTCCTTCCTCTCTTCAGAGTCAGCCTCAGATGGTCTTCACTGTTTCTTCAGTTTCCACTTGATTAACTTCTGCTTCTGCCTCTATTATTTGTCCCTTGTTTTTATTTTTCTGGCTTTATTTCTCCGTCTCTGACTTCCCTCAAAAATTCCCATCCGTCCAGAACCTCACAGTGTGGTCTTTATTTGGAAGAGGATCTTTGCAGATCTAATCAGGTGGTGACGAGGTCATCCAGGACTGGGGTGGGGGTGACCCCACGACGGTGTCCTGATAGGAAGAGGGAGTGTGGGCACAGACACGCCCAGATGCTGGAGGCGGAGATGGCTGATCCGGCGCCCGCCCAGGTGGCTTCCCCCTCAGCCCAGAGGAACCACCTGGCCAAGGCCTGGCCGTGGGCTTCTGGCCCCAGAACCGGGGCCTGGGGGGGGGCGGGGGGCTGCTGCCTTGGGGGTTGGGGAGCTGCTGCCTTTCCACTGTGATCATTCCCATGGCACCTGGGAAACCTGGACACACCGCTCACTCATTCTAACCCTGCTTTCCCTCGAAGCTATGAATTTCCCTCTAACTACCCACTGTGCTGCACCCCACAGGGTTAGACATGAGGTGCTTTTGCTGTCACTCAACTCTGAAAATTTCACCATTTTTCACTGTGACAGTCTTCTTTAACCAATAAATGATGCAAAAGCTCACTACTGGTTTCCAAACGTATAGGGAGGCTCTTTCTGGCTTTTTATTAATAACTTGTAGCTTGCTTGGGTTGTTGTCAGATAATATGGTTTTTAAAATATTTTTATTGATTTTAGAGAGAGGAAGGGAGAGGGAGAGAGAGAGACATCAATGATGAGAGGATCACTGATCAGCGGCCTCCTGCACGCCCCCTACTGGGCATGGAGCCCGCAACCCAGGCCTGTGCCCCGACCTCCTGGTTCATAGGCCGATGCTCAACCACTGAGCCACACCAGCCCGGGGAAGACTATGGGTTTTGAGTGAGAAATAGATTCGAGCTCATCCCAGGGTGCCTTGAAATAACGTCCCACGGTGCCCACGCTGGATTCCAAAATCCTAAAGTTCTGATCTGCGCACCTTCTCGGTATTCCATATGCTCCCTGATCGTGCTCTGAAGGCGCCGAGGAAAAGGCAAAACCGGGCTCAGGAACGACAGGAGACGCCCGGGTCCTCCCCGGCGGCAGTCACAGCCACGGGACCCTGATGCCAGCCAGGGGCTGCCGGTAACCACACAGGGCGGGCAAAAGCAGGCTGACAGCCGTGAGTACATGAAAGTTCATTCTTGTGTTAGTTATTAACTAGAGGCCGATGCATGGAATTCGTGCAAGGGGCTTGGCTTCGTGCCAAAGGTCGCCCGGTCTAATTAGCATATTACACTTTTCTTATTATAGACTAGAGGCTCGGCGCACGAAATTCACGCGCAGGTCCGGTCCCTAGGCCTGGCCTGTGGTCAGGACCATTTCCCCAGCTGCTGGCTGCCGGCCGCTGGCCCCGCCCGCCCGCTCTGCCACCACCCACCCCCGGTTCCCCGTCTGCCACCGGGAAATGGGAGCCGGCTGGCCAGGGGAAGGGACCAGGAGGTGGTCAGCGCGCCTCACGGCGACTGGTCGAGCGGTCGTTCCGCCGTTCGGTCGATTTGCATATTGCTCTTTTACGTGTGTACATTCCTGTGTCATTTTCCATGTGAACAACTGTAAGCCTACTTTTGCCCACGCCTGTGTGTACAACGTTGGTTCATGGGTTTTCACAATGAGCCGGATGGACACAGGAAGTTACAACAGGGAAGGGACGCCGTACTTTCTGCTCAACTTTTCTGCAGACCTAACACTTCTCTCCAAATAGCCTATCGCTTTCAAAGGCACACCCAGTCCGGCCAGCGTGGCTCAGGGGCTGAGCATCGACCTATGAGCCAGCTCAGGGTTCGATTCCCGGTCAGGGCACAGGCCCGGAGTGTGGGCTCGATCCCCAGTGTGGGGCGTGCAGGAGGCGGCCGGTCAATGATCCTCTCTCATTGATGTTTCTCACTCTCCCTCTCCCTTCCTCTCTGAAATCAATAAAAAAATATTTTTAAAAAAATTAAAATACAAGGCACATCCAGTAAGTGGCCGGCTTTCTCATGCGTGGGATAGAGAGAAGGGGGGGGAGGACGACCCAGGAGGGACAAACCAGGCGTGCAAGTCGCTCCTGCGAGGTCTGATGATTCATTTCCGTGGCTTCGTCCTTTCCTGTACTTTCTTCATTTCCTAGAATTTGGGGAACCAACCTCTCTTGCTATCATTCGGTCGTTTCTGGAAGGTTTAGGCTCCTTTGAAAAAAACGCTCCAGACGGGCAGCCCCGTCTCGCCGCAGCGGGACGCGCCCAGGCAGGACGAACGGCTCCGCTGCCCCGGCTCCGCCTGTGAGACCCGGATTGGACAGACGTTCACGTGGCGCCCTCGGCACAAACACGCTGCTGTCCCCAGGAGCCAGCGAGCGGCGACACGCCGCCGGCCGCGATCCCGTCCCTCCCGTGAGAAGCACTGTCCACGCGGCCACGTGTGATGGGGGGGTCGGGGGGCACAAAACCGCACTCACACCGAACCCACAAGTACGAACAGTGAGATGGACAGAAACACGGAGAGAAGGGAGCGCGTCCACGGGACGGACTTATTTCTACGTGGACGTTTCCGTTAAGACGTCCGTTAAAAAATCATCCTGGGAGCAAAAGCCCGTGGAGGAACGGCGACAAGTCCCTGCTTCAAGTCTCTGGCCGTCCTGTGCTGGTGCATCGCTCGCCCAGAGGCCCTGGAGGTGCCCTGAGAGCCAGGTCCCAGCCAACCGAGCAGCACCGGGCCTGGGCCTGGGCCTGGGCCTGGAGAGAGGGTGTCGGGACGGGAGGAGGAGCAGCGCACAGTAGGGCAGCACCAGTGGTGCCAGCACCAAGGGGACACACATTCAGCAGGCGGCACCCATTTGGGAAGCGGCCCCCCCACCAGGGACGTGGCTCCCCAGCGCCAGGGCTGAGAGGCTGTGGCTCCGGCCTCGGGGTTCCCCTCTCCCATGCCCAGCGCCCACCGCGTGGGGGCCTGTCCCCGACAGGGGCTCTGGGAGGCCTGGGCCGTGCCCATAGCTGCACACGGTGTTCACAGGAGCTGTGTTCATAGTCGCCAGGACCGGGAAGCCCCTGAGACGCCCTGCATCAGGCGACGGTCAGCAGACTGGCCCCGCAGACGGCGGGACATTATGCAGCGGGAAGAAGAAAGGAGCGGCCGCCATGGAGAGACACAGAGGAACCTCGGCTGCAGGTGACTAAGAGGCGGAAGCCAGTCTGACAGGCTGCGGGCTGCGGGCGGCCCTGTGTGACGCCCTGGGACGGGCAAAATTACAGACAACACACAGATCAGGGGGCACCCTGGCCGGCGCGTCGTCCCAGGCACCAGAAGGTTCCTTCCCGGTCACGGCACACACCGAGGCGCAGGTTTGATCCCCGTCAGGGGGCGTAGAGGAGGCAACCGACCGAAGTCTCTCTCTCGCATTGATGTTTCGCTCTCTCCCCCTTCTTCTAAAAGTTAATCAGAAACATGCCCTCAGGTGAGGATTTCAAAAGGCCAGGGGTCGCCAGGGGCTCGGGGGAGAGAAGAGGGTGAGCGGACGGCACGCAGGGGCCTGGGGCACTGTCCTGGCAGCTGACCCCATGCAGCGGTCACAGCCACAGACACGGACAGCAGGCTGAGCCTCACGGGGAGCCCAGGCTTCAGTTCGCAGTAACGTGTCATCACCTGTCGCAGCTGCGCCTCAGTGCAAACGTCCGTGAGTGGGAGACCGTGGAAGGAGGGTGACGGGCACTTCCCTGTGCTGCGTGCTCCGTTTTCATGCAGACCGGCAACTGCTCGAAAAGGGAAAGACTGTCCGTCTTTTTAAAAGTACCACTGAGCCCTGGCTGGTGTGGCTCAGTGGAGAGAGCATCACCTGCAGGCGGAAGGGTCCCGGGTTCGATTCCAATCAAGGCACATGCGTGGGTTGCGGGCTCGACCCCCAGTGTGGGGCGTGCACGAGGCAGCTGATCCATGATTCTCTCTCATCACTGATGTTTCTCTCTCTCTACCTCTCCCTTCCTCTCTGAGATCAATAAAAATATCTTTCAAAAAGTACCACTTAGGATAAAAAATGAAACAGAGCACAGCATAGGGAATAGAGTCAATCATACTGTCCTCACGGCGTGTGGGGCCGGTGGGAACTGGAAATACCGGGGGGACCACTCTGTAAAGGACATGACTATCTAACCACTGTGCTGTGCGCCTGAAACAAATACAACACAGGCTGAACGCAAATGGTAATTGAAACTAAAATCTCTAAAAACCGAAAGGGGAGTAAATTAACAACGTGTGTGAAGAACCTACGACCCGAAGACGACAAATGTTTGTCTTTCGTTCACGAAAGCGATCAGAGACTTCATTGGACGGAGACACCCCGAGTTCATGGACTGGAGATGCAACGCTGTTGAGCTGCCCGTTCCCACATCGACTCCCATGGTCAACGGAATTCCAGTCAAAATCCCAAGGGGTTCCAGTCACTGACACCAGGTCTTTCCAAAGGATCCCTGGGAAGGCGCAGGAACTACAGGAGGCAAAGCAATTCTGAGCCCGGCCGGCGTGGCTCCGTGGTTGAGCGCTGACCTATGAACCAGGAGGTCACGGTGCGATTCCCGGTCAGGGCACGTGCCCGGGTTGTGGGCTCCATCCCCAGTGGGGGGCGTGCAGGAGGCAGCCGATCCATGGTTCTCTCTCATCATTGGTGATTCTCTCTCTCTCCTCCTTCCTCTCTCTGAAACCAATAAAAACAAAGTAAGAAAAACAATTTTGAAAAAGAAAGTTGACAGACACACGGCCTGGGATACTTACTTAAGGACCAGGCCCCAGACAGGCGGCCAGGTGGCCGGTGGCCAAGGCGCACCCACCTCTGCAGAGAAGCCTGAGATACAACCTTAAACACAGAGCACAGGCCGTTTAAAAAATACTGACAAACTGGGCCTCGAAAGTACAAACGTTTGCCTGTGGAAGACGTAAAGAGAGGCCACGGACGGGAAGAGGCACCTGCCAACCGCCCACCTGACAAGGTGCGCGCATCCACGTGTGTAAGGGCACGTGTTTAAGATGCGGGAGTCGGCACGCTCCACAGCAAGGAAACGCCCTAGGACAGTGGTCGGCAAACCGCGGCTCGCGAGCCACATGCGGCTCTTTGGCCCCTTGAGTGTGGCTCTTCCACAAAATACCGACTTCTGCGCATGGGCCACGAAGTTTCAATCGCACTGTACGTGCGCGCCCGCACACGGTATTTTGTGTTAGAGCCACACTCGAGGGGCCAAAGAGCCGCATGTGGCTCGCGAGCCGCGGTTTGCCGACCACGGCCCTAGAACGGGCAGAAGACGTGAGCAGCCGCTCTGCCGAGGGGGCCGTGCCAAAGGCAGGGGAGCACATGGAAAGGTTTCCACCTCGCAGGCGTCAGAAAACGCAAACTAAAAGCACCTGAAACCCCACCACGGCCCACGCGCTGCCCCACGGGGACCACGGGGACCACGGGGCCGGAGACGGAAGGCAGTGGAGTGCGTCTGTGGGTCATCTTTTCTGTGGCATTAAACTCACTGTGAGGAGGAGGTGGCTCTGTCGTCACACACCCTCCTGGAAGGCCGAGTCCTGCAGAAGCGCCAGAGGACAGGGAGTATCTTACCCCTTAGGTCTCCTCCCAGAATAACTGGCCCGAGACGCCGCCCGCACTCACCGAGGCCGGGGCACCGGGTGCCGCGCGGGGCCCGCCAGGGCAGCGCCCCGAGAGCTGGGCCATCCTGGGTCTGTGCCGCCCGCCACACCCGCCAGCCTCGGCTCACAGCCTTCCTGCCCTTCCTCCCCCTGACAGGGCTCCGCCCGGCCCCGCGTCCCTGCGCCAGGCCTCCCAGAGGAAAGAAAGCTTCCTGGCCCTTATCAAGGGGTTTCACTCCCTGCCCAGCGCCCGGTGGGGAGGCCCTCACAGTGGGCGGCGCAGACACTGCGATGCCAGGACTTGCTGCTTGAGGAGCGCAGGGCCCCTGAGAATCCAAGATACACCGATAACACATCACACAATTTCAGAGAATTCCCCAAATCGCCCCAAAGCCTGTCCCCAGCAGCTCTCACAGGAAAAACGCACCAAACAGCCTACGGTCTGGCCCCGGACACGAGGGGCTCAGACGCTCCTCTGCGCCCAGAGGGCCACGGCGTTCCCATCAGCGTGGCCGCAGTCGGTCAGTGTGTGCCTCCTGCCCACACCAGCCCCTGCACTGAGCCCGTTCCGCTGCTCCAGCCCCAGCTTGTGGGACTTGGTTACTGATGCAGTCGCCATGGCAACCGTGCCTTGGAAGCTAAGGACTCAGGACCACGTGCACAGCAGGAGATGCTCGGCTCAGAGCAGACTGGACCCGAGGCCCCCTCGCTGCACCGTGCGCAGGTCACCGGCCTCCACAGGACTCGGTCTGGACCTGTCCCGACAGGCGGTCCCCCAGCTCCCAGGGCGAGAGGGACCCGTCAGCTTCCGCAGCCTCCGTCCTCGCCCGGCCTCTCCCCCAGCTCCAAACCCTCAGCCTCCCGGAGGACTCGCCCCCACGTCCAAAGCTGAGCTCTTCCTTCTCCCGCCCAACCTGCCTCTTCCCCTGGTCCCTTCTTGGCAAGTGGCACCCCATCCATTGGAGAGCCCAGACCAAACCCCAGGAGCGGTGCCCAGGCCTCTGTCCGCACCCCACCCCCGGGCCACCAGCCAGACCGGAGCAGCCCCACCGGACAAGGCGCACCTGGCCCTGTCTCCGCCTCCAGTCCCACCTCCCATTAGATGGCCATGCCCACCCCATGGAACCACCGATACGTCTCCAGCCAATGACACGTCCCCCGCGTGCACAGTGCGCCCAGGTGAGCACCTCAGCTCAGTCCGGCCTGGACCGGCCTCGGCGTCCCGTCGGGCTCCCTGCCTGGGACGGCTAAGCCACACCCTATGAGACCAGTGAAGTAGCTCCAGTTCTGGCCAAGTCACGGTTTGAGAAGTTGAGGACATCACCTGCCTGATTCTTCCTCTTCACATGTGCGGGGGCTGGGGCCCCCCCCCCGTCCCCCGTCCTGGCGCTCGGGGACCGGAACTCCTCTGCACGTGACCTCAGAAGTAACCGAAGTGGACGGGGGCCCACGGCCATTTTCATCGCCCCGCTGGAAAACGTGTTTAAGTTAAAACAGCCACCCTGCCGGTTCGGCTCAGTGGCTAGAGCATCAGCCTGCAGACCGAAGGGTCCCAGGTTCGATTCCCAGGTCAAGAGCACATACCTTGGCTGCAGGCTCCTCCCCGGCCTGGGCCCTCGTTAGGGCGCGTGCAGGAGGCAACCCATCGTGTGTTTCTCTCACATCCAGGTTTCTCTGTCTTCCCCTCTCTCTTCCTCTCTCTCTAAAAATCACGTTGGCAGCACCGACCGGGCCCCTCCGGCCAGAGGCTGCAGTGGGAACCCCAGGAACTGCACTGCTGAAAAGCCACCCTGAACCCACAAAAAGTGCGCACGGAAAAGATGCGCGCACACACGTTAGGGTGGCGTCGCTTTTCATCTGGAAAAACAAACAACCACTTCCAGTCACGAGGGAGAGGCCGTGTAACTTCCCAGCACACCCTTGTCCGTCACCTACAGCCAGTCTATGAGGGACGCGGGGTAAATCCATCACGCGGAACATGAGGGGCGTCTGTAACACGATCGCAGCGAGAGGAGAACCGACGAGTTTATTTCTTCTCTCTCTTCTGAACTTCCCGTTTTCTTTAAAGGGCTTGCACGGCTCTAACATGTCTTTTAGGCCCTAGCTCCTTTGGCTCAGTGGATAGAGAGTCGGCCTGTGGACTGAAGGGCCCCGGGTTCGAGTGTCGGTCAAAGGGCACATGCGGAGGAAGCGCATGGGGAGGTTGGGTTGTGGGCTCCATCCCGGTAGGGGGCGTGCAGGAGGCAGCCGATCAATGATTCTCTCTCATCGTTAATTGTTTCTATCTCTCTACCTCTCCCTTCCTCTCTGAAGTCAATAAAAATATTTTAAAAATAACTAAAAGGTCCTGTAACAGATTGCTTTAAAGGGGAGAAATAAACGCATTCCCGTCAGGACTCCGTGGCCGCGAGAACCAGCTGGTCCAAGGGAACCAGCGCCGGGGGGTGCCGCAGGGACTCAGGTGCTGAAAACAGACCGAGCCTGAACCGGGTCCCACTGAGTCCCCTGGGACGGGACAGGGACGGCTCCGGGCCACGAACGGGCCGCGAGGAGGGGCTTGGGTGGCACCAGGGAACTTGGGGGGCCACCCCGTGAGGAAGGTGGACGCTCCCTGCAGGTCAGGGAGGCAGGGCGGGTGGACAGGGCGGTGTGCCCTGCTCCCCGGCCTGTCCTGGGGGTGGACCCAGCAGGGGTCTCGCTCCTCGGAAGGGGGACCAGGCATGTGCCCCGCCCCCCGCACACGTCTGAGGGCACCTTCCACCCGAGTGGGCAGATGAACAGGAGTCCGAGCTCAGCCGCCCACATCGGCCCCTCAGAGCCCTTCCCTCTCCCACAGGCCGTGGCCTCCATCCCTGGCCGGGCCCACCTGGCCCTTCAGGTGACACGGCCGGTGAGCCCCAGGAGCTACCGGACGCCGGAGGGGAGGGACTCTGGCCGGGCAGCCTCAGGGCGAGCCCCAGCCCCAGGGCCAGGAGGAAGGAGGGCCCGGCTGGCGGGCACCGCGGACCCACTGACCTTCTCCAGCGCCTCGAAGTGCTCGCGGAGGAAGCGCATGGGGCGGTCGGGCCGCGCCACGCACAGGTGCACCACGCAGTCCCGCAGCACCTGCTGGACGCCGTGCCGCTGCACGTACAGCTCGCAGCTCCGCAGGCCCTCGTCCTCCTCCGGGTGGGGCGGCGGCGAGGCCATGGTGCCGGGCGGCCTGCGGAGACACAGGCCCACTCAGCACCCCCGGGAGCCCGGCCCAGAAACACGCCCGTGGGCCTCGGACTGAAGGGTCCCGGGTCCGAGTCCGGCCAAGGGCACAGGCTTGAGCTGCAGGCTCCCGGCCCTGGTTGGGCGCGCGCAGGCGGCAACCCATCCTCTGTTTCTGCCTGTCCCTCTCCCCTCCATTCTCTCGGAAGATCAACGGGAAACATCCTCGGGTGAGGATTAAAAAATAAATAAACAAACACGCCGCTGACGTGGGCGCGGAGGCTCCGCGTCACCGGCCAAACCCGAGGCCGCGGCGACGTGGCTCCGGCCACGGGCACCTGGGCCCTGCGTGCGCCCCGGACGTGCCGGACAGCCGCGAAGCCTCGCCTCTCCGCAGCCCTGCGGGGGCGGGGGGCCCCTCCGTGTCCAGCGGCGGCCGGGGGTCCCCCTCGCGCCCGCCCCGCCCCTTTGTAAGCTCAGCGGCGTGAGCGGGAACAGACACCCCCGGGGCCGCTGTAGACCTGGGGGGGGGGGCGGTGCGGGTCCCGCCGCGGGGCAGGGGTGCGGGAGGCGCTTCTCCGACCCGCCGAGGGGCTGGGGAGGATGGAGGATGGAGCCTGGACCGCACGGGCCGCCCGTCCTCAGCCTGCGCCGTGGCCTCGGGCACCACGACCGGCCAGGAGCCCGGCGGCGCCCGCGCCCCATCTCCGGCCCCGCGCGCCCCCGCCGTGGGCCCCGCGCACTGGGCCTCTGCGCCCCGACCACCACGGCACTGCGGGCCCGGGGCCAGCCACGGGGGCAGAGGCTCCCCAAAACCCCACATTTCCCGGGGCCGCCCGGCCAGCTGAGGCCCAGCGCAGACCCCACCCCAGACCCCGCACCTGGATGCGCGGACCGAGCCGGAGGCGGAGGCGAGAGGCGAGAGGCGGCTGCGCTGGGCGCCGGGAGGAGACGCCGGACGCAGGGAGGGCGCGCGGGTCCGCGGTGCAGCTCCGCCCTCCGCCCGCCCCCAGCAGCGCGGGTCCCCGCCCCTCGCGCCGGCCTCACCGCTGCCGCCACCCCCTCACCCCCACCCCGCCCCCAACCCGAGTGTCTCCCACACCCCGCTCCCCCACCTCCCCAAGGACCAACCTCCCCATTCCACCCGCCTCCCCCTCCCTCTCCCCACCTCCTCTCTGCCCCATCCCCCACTTTCCACCCCTTAGTTCTCAGGGGTGCATCACGTGGAGCCTGGACAGGCCTCGTGGTGGACAGACAAGGCCCCGGACCCATGCGCGGCCAGGCCAGGACCACCGCCCGCTCCCTGTCCTCCCCACTCCCCACGCAGACCTGTGACTGCCCACCAGGGCCTGCACTGCTCACAGCTGGGCGGTCAGGGCAGGTGCCTTAGTTCTCAGGGTCTGTCTCCAGCTCCCAGGGGCGCCGGGCTCTGACCTCCAGGGCGGGGAGCTTACTGCCTTTTCTGGTTGAAGGGTGCCCCCTAACTTCTTCCACCCTAAGTCACAGGGGCACCCTAACTTCTCCCACCACCCCAGGGTGTGCAGGGCGTCCCTGAGGCCGGAGCCCAGATGGCTGCCTCACTCCCAGGCCAGGCCCCAGCACAGGATCCTTCTCATCTTCTGTTCCCAGCACGCCGCCCCAGGCTGCCCGCCCTCACTTGTCCCTGCTCACCTGTCCCTGCTCACTTGTCCCAGTTCACCTGTCCCTGCTCACCTGTCCACAGTCACCTGTCCCTGCTCACCTGTCCCTGCTCACCTGTCCACAGTCACCTGTCCCTGCTCACTTGTCCCAGTTCACCTGTCCCTGCTCACCTGTCCACATTCAACTGTCCCTGCTCACCTGTCCACAGTCACCTGTCCCTGCTCACCTGTCCATGCAGGCACACCATAGGCTGGCTGCCCTGCCCCAGCTGCTTCTTTCTGGCTCCTTGAAGGTGAAGGAACAGGCTGCACTCAGCTGGACAAACTAGGATCTCCTTTCTGCCTCCCCAGCCCTGCCCTCAGCATGCCCCTGGCCCTGCCTGTGTCTCAGGCACACTCACACCCGCCCGGGTCATACCTATTGGAGGAGAATCATTTGGAGAACCAGAGTCCAGTCTCATCTGAATCAAATCTCCATCCCACCACCAATTTCAACCCTTGGCTGTCTCCAGGCTCTCCCCTTGCTCCCCCTCCGCCCTCCTGTCACGCTGGCCCCTCTGGTGGCTCGGGGACAGGACGGCCCAATGGACTTTGGGGCAGTGCTCCAGGGCTGGCTTGTGCTCTCAGGACGCGTCTCCCGTGAGGATCTCCCTTAACTGCTCCCTGGGGTGGGGTGAGCCTCTCTGGACAGCCTCCTGACCCCGAGGCCCCCACACCCTCACGCTGCTGAACAGTGTTCTGGCAAGACAAGGATCTCCCCGGGTCAGGGGCCTGCGGTCAGCTGGGTGCACCGAGCCCACCAGAAAGTTGGCCCCACTTGAGACTGGCCTCTCAGCCGTGACTTGTCCTCACATCACCAAGGTGGCAGCTCCTGCCAGCCTCTCCCCTCCAGAGTCTTCAGGCCACTCAGGTGCCTGTTTCAGTGATTCCCCTAAAACTGCCTCCGCCCCCCCGCCCCCCGCCCCTGTTCACGCCAGCAGCAGCCAGGGCACACCCCGTGGCCCCTGCCACCGACAAGCCTCCCATCTCTCTTGCTGCCCCCTCCTTGGCTCGGGTGGAGGGCAAACGCTTCCCAAACATCCTGCTTGCTCTCTGCTCCATCCCTAGGATGAACCCAACACCGAGAGGGGGACCGGGCCACGGGCCACGGGCCACGGGCCACGAGCAAACCATGCCCCACGCGCACCTGGGCCTGGACTGCCTTTGCCGTTTACACAGTTGGCTTTTGCTTTCTGCGGCTGAGAAACACCCACTGGGTCCACCCCTGACGAACACAATCCTCACCACTGACAAGCCCATGAAATGGCCCGTGGTAAGAGGGGGGATGGTGTTTGGTGGGCACAGGGTCAGGCAAGGATGCTGGTGCCCTTGCAGGAAGATGGTAGGAATGCCCTTTAGGGGCTGGATGCGAAACGTGGACCACAGCGCTGGCACATGCAGCTGGCCCGAGGTTGCCACCCCGCTGGGCAGTGACAAATCCTGGTTTTATATCCATGCCCTCCTATTGAAATATGTAACTAGCGCCCAGCAGGCATGGCTCAGTGGTTGAGCGTCGGCCTATGAACCAGGAAGTCACGGCTCAATTCCTGGTCCGGGCGCTTGCCAGGTTTGTGGGCGCCATCCCCAGTGTGGGCCATGCAGGAGGCAGCCAATCAACGATTCTCTCTCATTGCTAATGTTTCTATCTCTCCCTCTCCCTTCTGCTCTGAAATCAGTAAAAAAAAAAAAAAAAAAGGTTGATGAAACTTGGGGACTCAACAGGGTTGTCACACATTTAGTCACCTGTTGGGGATGGCTAAAGGCGTTTCCCCAAACCTGAATAGGAAACTGATTGTGGCTGCCAGACAGTTAAAGGGCATCTTAATCTACATGCTATTGCCTCCTCCTGGCCAAACACCTGAACAGCGTAGGCTACGCCCCCATTCTGACCATGCTTCTGTACCCTTTGAGGTGTATTGTCTCCACCTTGCCTTAGGACAAATTGTGTTAAGAAAAGCAAGGGTCCTAGACAAGGAGGGACCCTCTTCAGTTCCTTTAGCTGAAGGTCCTCTGACCCCCAATGCCTTTCAAAATTATATCTCGTCTCCAGATTCTTTATTAGTCGTCTCTGATTTCTATGTCATCTACGCACGGCGCCTTTTCCAGATTCCTGAACCCTTCTTGATGCTGGGACATGAACCCCGGCATAAATGGACGCCCGAAGTGGGACCTTCACCGCCAAGATTCAACGTGGAAACATTTCCTCTGCAGGGACTTCCCTGTGGCACCCGCACCTGCGGAGAGGCTGGGCGCCTCCGGGAGAGGGGGCTGCCCGGCCTCCTGGACTCCGTAGCTCTCGTCACAGGCTGTTGAGTGTCTACACACCAGGCTGTTTGCTTATGTGTCTCCCAGGCACGGGCGGTGTTTGTCTTGTTCTCCGTTCACTCTGCATGGCGAGGAGACAAACACCTTTTCAAAGGCCAGTCCAGGAGCATCCTGAGGCCGGCAGGGCCAGGTGAGTGCTCACATCCCCCTCTCAACCCCCCACTCCCCACCCCACCCCTGCTTCCCCATCACAGGGCCAGAACCTCATTCCTCAGATCCCATCTCCCATGTCCCCCGGAGAAGGCACCCCATCCGGGTCACTCACATCACAACCGCATCTCCCAGCTTTGCCACTGGATTAGCCACCTTTCCACCCGGCCACCAGCTCCAGGAGGGCCAGTCTCTGCTATGACTCATGGCTCTGTTCTGGGGCCTGGCAGAATGTCCGAAATGGCACACCTCCCACAAGCGTTTGTTGGATGAAATAATGAGTCAAGCGAGTATTACTTGCTAAAATCAGTTTATTGCACTTGCTTAAATGGTACACTTTACACTACGTGCAACCAGGACACCACACGATGAGCCTGGAGCAAGATGAAGTTGCTTTTTCTACCTCTCACTGCTCTTTTTTTTTTTTAATGTTTTTATTGATTTTAGAGAGAGAAACATCCTCGATTGCCGGGGTCCAACCCCAGCAGGTCCAGGGGTCCCCAAAGGTGTGGACGGAGTCGGCGAAGAAGGAATGACACGGAGACAGCGTTCAGTTGATCAGCAACCTAGCCAGGATCTCTAGCCCGGATCTCCAGAGAGGTTCTGCTTCGGATCTCCAGCGAGGTTCTGTAGCCATGTTCCCTCGCTAGGTTCTCCAGCCAGGTTCTGTCCAGGCTCTCCAGTCAGGTTCAGTGTCCAGGTTCCAGTCAGGTTCTCCTGCCAATCTCTGTAGTCAGGTTCAGTCCAGGATCCCTTGCCATGTTCTCCCGCTAGGCTCTGTCTCTAGGCTCCGAGGCCAGTCCCTCTCCAGGATCCTCCGGCATGCTCTCTCCAGCGAAGTTCTTCTGTCTCTAGGCTCCGTGTAGGTTCTGTCTTCTTGATTCTGTTCTAAGTTCTGAGTGTTTCTGTCTTGTTACAACTGTATTTATACCAGTTGATTCAATCCTATCAATCTCTATTACAAAGGTTAGGGCGTTTCTTATCTCCATTCCAGGGAGAAAAGATTATGTAGTTTAAGCATGATTGTTCGTAGTTAAAGGGATTAATTACCCGCCTGGCACTTAGTTGAGGGGTTTTATTCCCTCCCTAACTTCAGGGGAAAATCCCTACCTGGGGAAAACAACCTTTCTCAGAGACCTTGGTTAAAACACATAGTGCCAAGAAGGTGAGCAAACATATTAAGAACAGTATGCCATATATGCCAGGTCCCTTGAAACAGCAAGCATGGACCGGCTCCCGGCACTCGATCACCTGCCCCCCTGCACACCCCCTACTGGGGATGGAGCCTGCAACCTAGGCATGTGCCCCAACTGGGAATCAAACCTGTGACTTCTTGCTGCATAGAAGGACTCTCCTTCCACTGAGCCACACAGCCCAGTTCTCGGAAGGGGCTCTTTCTCTGCCCCCGATACACACTTGGACAGATCCACCCCCTTCTGGCTCAAATGCAGAGACTTCCACGTTCTACAATTAATGCTAAGAAAGAAACCCAGCCCAGCCCGGTGCAGCTCAGTTGGTGGGGCATCGTCCCATGCACCAAGAGGTCACTGGTTTGAATCCCAGTCGGACAATGCCCTGGATGCTTGATTCCCAGTAGGGAGGCAGCTGATTGGTTTCTCACATCGGTGTTTCTCTCTCTTCCTGTCCCTTCCTCTCTCTCTAATATCAATCCTCCTATATAATAAAAGCCTAATATGCAAATCGACCAAAGGGTGGAACCAGTTGCTATGATGTGCACTGACCACCAGGGGGCAGACGCTCAATGCAGGAGCTGCCCACAGGCCCCAGGCCAGCCAAGGGGGTGCCAGTGGGGGAGGGAGGAATCGCCCCACAGATCCCCCCATCAGCCAGGCCTAGGGACCCTACCCATGCACAAATTTCGTGCATCAGGCCTCCAGTAAAAACACATTTAAGAGCAAGGAAAAAGGTGTAAACCCAACATGTCACCTCAGTCGCTAGGAGCACTCAGTCCTAGGAAAGGATCAGGCAGACAGGCCTGGGAGCAGCCTGGATGGAGGCTGCCTGCTCTTCCCCGTTTGCTGACCAGGATCTGACCTCTCTCGGAGCAGAACAGCTCTGGCAACTATGATTTCCAGGAAGTTACTTTCTCACCATCCGGGAAGCCTGAGGTGCGAGGAGAAGGCGTCCCCAGGCTGGGTCCGCCCGCGGGCGTGAGGGTGTCTGTTCCCGGTCTCGGTCTGTCCTTCCTGGGTTTGCAGATGGCCGTCCCCGTGTTCACGGGGCTCCCCCTGTATGTGTCCACCCCCAGTGTCCCCTTTTGGTAAGGACACCAGCGCGATTGGGTTAGGGCCCATCCGATCGACCTGGCTTTACCTTTGTTCTCTCTGTAAAGGCCTTACCTCTGATTATGGAGGTCTGGGGGCTAGGACTCCAAGACGGGAACTTTGGGGGACACGATTCTGGCCGTAACACCCGCACCGCAAGGGACCTCTTCCCGGTGAAGCCTGAGAGCCTCCTGCGTTTCCAGGTCCTCGCCTCCCAGGTGCCTCCGACAGGGTGGCCCCTCGCCTGCTGCAGGGAAGCGGGCGCGAGGGGTGCCCGATGCGACCTAAAGACACTGAAAAACACAGGATCATCCATTACACCCCCGCTTTCCAAGCGAACGCCAACGAAGACGGGTCTGGTTCGAAATAAAGTTCGGCCCTTCAAGTGAAGGACGCTTTGCTTCCTGAAAACGCATTCCGCGCAGCGTCCCAGGCGGGAGCGGGCTGGGGGCCCACCCGGGGCCCCAACTGCCTGCGGGGGTGCGGGCTGCAGGCGGGGACCCCAGATGCGAGGCCTCGGGCAGTGGTTCCCAGGCTCCGGACACGCAGCGCAAGGGGCGTGCCAATCAGGCTCCCGGCGGCCAATCAGGGCGCGTCCCGAGCCCACCGGAAGCCGGGCCGTAATCCGCGCCGCGCCGTCGTAAAAGCGCCGGTCTCCCCAGGCGACGGGTAACGCGGGAAGATGGCGGCGCTGGTGGCGACGGAGGCCGCGGCGCTCCCGGGCCCGGCGGAGGCGGCCGAGCCGGCCGCGGCGGCGGAGCTGAGCCGCGCCCTGAGCCGCCTGCTGCCCGGGCTGGAGGCCGACAGCAAGCTGAGCCGGCGGCGCGCGCTCGAGGCGCTGCAGCGCGCCCTGGAGACGGCGCGGCCCGAGGCGCCCGCCGCCGACCCCGCCGCCTTCCAGGGCCCCTGGGCCCGCCTGCTGCTGCCGCGCCTGCTGCGCTGCCTGGCCGACCCGGCCGAGGGCTGCCGCGCGCTGGCCGCGCACCTGCTAGACCTAGGCCTGCGGCGCGCCGCGCGGCCCCGCGACGCCCTGCCACGCCTGCTGCCCGCGCTCGCCGCGCGCCTGGCCGGCCCCGACCCGGCGCACCGCCCGCCGCCCGAGCCCTGCGAGGAGCTGCGCCTGGCGCTCGTGCAGCTGCTGCGCGTGGCCGTGGACCTGGGCGGCGCCGCGCTCGCGCCCCACCTGGACGACGCGGTGCGCGCCCTGCGCTGCGCGCTGCTCGACCCCTTCGCCGCCGTGCGCCGCGAGAGCTGCGAGTGCGCCGCGGGGCTGGCGCGCGCCACGCCAGGTGCGCGGGGAGGAGGAAGGGGGAGGGCGCGGAGGGAGGAGGGGGGCGCGGGGGGAGGGGGCGGCGCCGCACCTTCCGGCCTGGCCTGCGCGGTCCCCTCCTGGGCCCTTCTTTCCTCCTGGACGCCTTCCCATCGCCCTTCTCTCAGCGTGCAGAACCCGCCGCTGAAGCTCAAGCGGGTAGGGGACGGGCCCGCCCCTCGCGGGGGAACACGCTTTGAGAAACCGCGCTCCAGTCTTTTCATCCGCATTTCTCCGGGGTCCCCTGTCTCCTCCCGGCGTGGACCGCTTTCCTCCCTAATGGAGGGAGGCCCTCCTCTCCCGCCTCCCGTCAGTCCATCCTCCCTTGTTTTAGAAACGCTGGTCTCATGGACATCCCCTTCCCTAAGCAGCCGTGCCCGCGGCATCTGGCCCGGGAGCTCTCCTCGCCGTCCCAGGCGGGGGCGTGACGAGGTCGGGAAGGCTTCCCGGAGGAGAGAGCCCCGAAGGGAAGGTGGGTGCTGGCGGTCAGGAGGGACCCGGGCTTGAGGAATAAGGTCGGAGCAAAGAGGAGGCCCAGGTGACTGAGTTCGGGGAAAGAGGGGCGCGGAAGGGCGGCTGGTGGGGTGGAACCTAGTGTTGGGTGCAGTGGGCGCCGGGGAGGTGTGGAGCAGGGGCCTGGTGGAGAGGGGTTACAGGGATGGCCATGGAGGGAAGGGCGCCAGTTAGGGGCCATCCCCAATCTTACTTCGGGGCCCCGGGCGTGGGCGGGGCCGTCTGCCCGTGGAGATGAAGGGAGCAGACGGGGCTGACGCTCCAGCTGGCGGACTTCCCTCTGAATCGCTGCGGGCCGAGGGGCGAGGAGGTTTGGGTGGACAGGAGACGAAGGAAGAGCCGGGCGTAGGGTAATGTCAGGTCAAGGTTGGATTCAGATGGTGCAGATCCCAGTGGGGCTGGGGAGCGGCTGGACTTGGACGGGAGATGGCCGGTGGCATTCCCGCTGTTAATGCATTTCTCGTCACCCTCGAGCGAGGCGCTCCCCTGTGCCACCAGCACGATGGCCTGCCTCGTGCTTCCCAGCCTTGGCGCGGTTCCCTGATGGACTGTAGGTTCCAGAAGGGCGGCCGCACCTTGATGCGCCAGCACAGAGCACGGTGGTGCCTGCCTGGAGGAGGTGCTCCCCCGCAACTCCACACCGTCCCCTCTGCCCACCCACCCTGGGGGGCCCTCTCCTGTGGATCCCGGTCACTGGGCAGCAGTAGACCAAGAACTCGCTCAAAGTACCACAGAGATAATGACCTGTAGACAGGACTGAGGCCAGAGACCCAACACCAGAGGGCCGGCCTGGCTGTCATATATATATTTCAGCGAAGTAGGGAAAGAGAAATAGAAACATCAATGATGAGAGAGAATCATTGACTGGCTGCCTCCTGCACCCCCCCCCCCCCCACTGGGGATGGAGTCTGCAACCCGGGCATGTGCCCTGACCAGGAATCCAACTGTGACCTCCTGGCTCATAGGTCAGTGCTCAACCCCTGAGCCCCTCTGGCCGGGCTCGGCCTGGCTGTACTGAAGACCCTTCCAGTGCTGAGTCCTAAAGCAGGCGGCACTGGTCCCACTTCCCACAGCAGAGCTGGGGGTCTGGCTTGGGCACAGCTGGGGTGGGGGCTGGGGCAGGGTCTCCCTGGCTCAGTTTCTTTCTCTCGGCGTTCTCAGGCTCTTCCCCCAGCCCCCATCTTCAGCTGAGGGGCTCAAGCCCCAGCCTTTTCCCCTTGGCCCCCAAGCCTGGGTCGGTGAGGTGCTGCTGGGTCACCGGCCTGCTCCTGCAGCAGGACCTTGGTGGGGGAGGGAAGGCCCCAGGGGCAGTGGCCTGTCCTGGGGGTCCACGCACTGGGCAGGGGCTGCGGCCCACGGAGCAGCCCGCTCAAAGGCCTCCCCGCCCCGCAGACCACTTCCACATGCAGTCCGAGTCTCTGATCGGCCCCCTGATGCAGAGCATCTCGCACCAGCACTGGAAGGTCCGTGTGGCTGTCATCGAGGCCACGGGCACGGTCATCCAGTTCGGCAACGGGAAGTCGGTGGACGACGTGCTCCCTCACTTTGCTCAGCGGCTGTTCGATGATGTCCCGCAGGTAACCGGAGGCCCTGCAGGCTGCTGGCGCTGGCGCTGGCTTCCTCTTCTTAGATGTTACACCAGACGCCTTGCCTCAGCCCAGGTGCCCGTTTCACTGCTTCCGGGAACTGGGAGCTGAATTGTCTGAATACATTTGTTACTCCTCAGCCCGAGCATGCGAGGAGGAGGAGGGAACCTCAGCTGTGTGCTTCTGTGTGCCCCCCTCTGAGGCGGACTTAGTGGCAAACCGGGCCCGGGAGGAGAAGGGGGGTCCGGCCTTCCCTTCCCTTTGGGCTTTAGGTCCCGTTGAGCGACAGACAGACAGAGATCGGGTGCTGGCTTTCTTTGTTGGCAGAAGCCACCTCGGGGGGTGTGTTCGCTTATAAAACATCCCAGGTGGCAGAGGAAGCCTGCGGCGGGCACGCTGTCTCCCCAGGGGAGGCACGTGGAGGGGACCCCGTGCTCCCAGTCACAGGAGGGGGAGGCCGCAGCCCCAGGCAGGAATCCCAGGGTAGGAGGCTCCCCTGCTGTGGGCTCTAAAGCCCCTGGGTGGTGGCATGCCCCCCCCCCCATGGTGGAAGGGTTAGCCCCGTGCGTGGAGCCCGGCATCCCAGCCTCTCCTGTGTCTCGTGTCACGTCGGTGCTTTCCCTGCCCTGGGGTCTGGAGCTGTGGGACGGGCTCAGGGTCACCCAGCTGGAGCGAGCCTCCGGCCAGCCTGGTGGCCCCAGGCTGCCTCCCGCCCCAGGCGCACGGCATTCTCCCCGTTACTTTGCTTTGGGTTTTTGGTTTGTGTTTGTGGTTAGTGCTTCCCCATTGGTTTTTAGGGCGAGTGAGAGAGAGAGGGAGAGACAGAGACATTGATGGGCTGCCTCCTGCACACGCCCTGACCAGGGTCTGGGCCAGGGAGGAGCCTGCAACCCAGGTATGTGCCCTTAACTGGAATCGAACCCGGGACCCTTTGATCCGCAGGGCAAAGCTCAGCCAAACTGGCTAGGGCTTGTTTTAGTTTTTTGAAACACCTCTATTAAGCTGTAATTCACATAACATACAATTTATTTAACGTGTTCAATGTTTTTGATATATTACGTTATTTTTAAGTTTCTGGTAAAATATATGGAACGTGCCCTGGCAGGCGTGGCTCAGTGATTAGAGCGTTGGCTCGCGCATCAAAGGGTCTCAGGTTCAATTCCAGGTCAAGGGCACATACCTGGGTGGCAGGTTTGATCTCTGTCCCTGATGGGGCCTGTGCAGGAGGCAACCAATCAATGTGTTTCTCTCACATCAATGTTTCTCTCTCTCTCTCTCTCTCTCTCTCTCTCTCTCTCTCTCTCTCCCTCCCTCCCTTCTTACCACCCTACCCCTTCCTTTCCTTTCTTCAAAAACCAATGGGGAAAAATCCATGAGTGAGGATTAGCCCATTACACACACACACACACACACAGAAGGTAAAATCTGCCGTTTTAATTTTTTTTGCTGCTGTTGTTCATCCCAGGGGCCAGGTGGAGGCTGGCTTCAGCCAAGCTACAGCCCTGCCCCTCCTGCTCCCCTCACTGGTGACTCGGGCTCTGCCCTCAGGGGACTAGACCTGGGCACCGGGTGTGTTTTGAGCTCCTTTCTTCCCTGTGGTGCGAAGGTAGCTAGAGGTGTGCCCATCACCGTTACAGACAGCCAGCAGCAGGACTGGGGGTGCCCGCTGGGTTCCCCAAGAGTCCCAGCAGGTCGCCAGCAGCTGGTTTAAACCCCCGCGGCCCGCAGGTTCCCCCCAGAACACTGCAGACAGCACGTGCTTGGGGCGGGCGGTTCGCTCTCCAGCAGGGGGTCGGGCAGCTGTCCTCCGTGACCGTGCCCCACGCGTGCCCTCGGCACTGTCTGCCCAGCGTGAGGCTTGCTTCTGCCCCGCAGGTCCGGCAGGCGGTGACGCGCGTGGTGGGTGGCTGGCTGCTGGCGCTGCGGGACCGGTACTCCTTCTTCCACAAGCTCATCCCCCTGCTGCTCAGCAGCCTGGACGACGAGATGCCGCACATCGTGTGAGTGACGGGGCCGACCACCCCCCCCCCGCCCCCCGCTGCTGCATGTCCCTGGGGGCTGGTTGTCAGGGACCCGCCTTCCCGAGCCCGTCCCTGACAACAGTGTCGTGTGCTCACGGAGCCCAGCCTGCCCTTGGCCTGTGTGTGTGAGGTCACGTGGCATAAAAGGGCTCTGTGGTTTTTTTAATGTAATTTTCCTATTTAATACTTTGGGCACAGACCTCAGTCGGCTCTCGGTGCTGTCGGTAAAGTGCGCAAGCGCCCGGCAATCCTGGGCCGTCCTCGGGACACTCGGCACCGCCCTCCCTGACTGTCCCTGTGTCTGTCCGTCTGTCTGTCCGCAGGCAGGAGGCCGCCAGCCTCTGGGCGGAGGCCGGCCTGCAGTGGCAGAAGGAGAACGAGGAGGACCTCAAGGACAAGCTCGACTTCGCCTCCCCCCCGCCCGCCCATCACCCCTCGCCAGGTGGGTGCCGCCTCCCGGACGGGACGGGCGGGGCAGCCGGAGAGCCTGTCCCAGGAGAAGAGGGCGAGCCCAGCGTGGAGCTGGAGCCGGGCCTGCGTAGGGCTCGTCGCTGGGTGCCTCCCCTCCCGGCCAGTCTGTGTGCCTGTCTCCACTTGAGGGACATCTGGTCAGTCATGTTGGTGACGTCCTGTGAGGCCAGCGTCCCCGCCTGCACACGGGTTCTGCGTGACTGTCCTCCCCGGGCAGATGCTGAGCCGCGGGCTGGGGCTGTGGCTGGGTGGGGGCTGCCCCGTGTGTGCCCGAGGCCCGGGCACCGTGAGGTGCGTCGCCCTGTGGGTGTTGGGCTGGGTTCTCTGTCCTGTTCAGGGCTGTCGAGGCTTCTCCGCCGTCTCGGACCTGGTCCTTGGTCAGACCTGTGCTGTGTGGCTCCTAGGCCCCGCTTGTCCCCACCCGGCGGCCCAGCGGCCCTGGGCTCCCTCCTCAGTGCCCCCCCCCCGACCTGCCTCCCTCCACAGCAGACAGGGTGCTGCTTCTGAGTAAAAACCTCTGCTCTCCCCATCGTCCCAGAGGGCAGGCTCATCTGTGCCTGCGTCCGGCCCCTGGGACAGGTGTGTGGGTGGGTGACTGTCCTCACCTGTGCGGCGGACGGTCTGACGTGTGGCTGAGGCACAGACCTGGGCGGGGAGCAGACCCGCTTGGAGAAGGTGACATGACTGCTGGGAGGCGCTGCACGCGGGCACCACGCCTGTCCCGTGGCACCTGGGCCGAGTCTGGTCAGGGCCGGCCCCTCCTGAGGACACAAGGTGTGAGGTGCCAGTCACGGCACTGAAATAGCCCCTGACAGCGAGACCGCGGGCGGGAAGCTCCGCAGGGCCTCGCCGCCGTCTCCCCGTCAGTGTTCACCTGACAGTGCCCCTGGCCAGGAGGCACCCGGCACCCCGGCAGGTGTCTGAACGGCCCAGCCGGGGCAGGTGACCGCGTCCCGGGCTCCTCTGCTGTGACGTCGTCCCTGTGGAGACTGTTTTCCATGGTAACGCTCGAGGGAAAGGAGGCCCCCACAGCAGCGGCCTCTAACGCGGGGGTGGCCTCTAACCCGGGGGGGGGGGGGGGGCCTCTAACCCAGGGGCGGCCTCTAACCCGGGGGCGGCCTCTAACGGGCGTGGAGACGGCTTTGCTAACCGTCTGGGGGGGGGGGGCGGGGGGCAGAGCCGCTGACTGGGTCTGTTGTAGCGGGTGCTCCCCGTCCAGCACTGTGTCCTGTTCCCACGTCTGCCCCGAGCTCGCTGCCCTGCTTGTGCTCATCAGGGTTCGGAAGGTGTCAGGGAAGAGCCTGATGGTTGTCAGAAACGTTAAGCTGGGCGAAGACGGGGGCGGCCGCGGGAGGTGGCTGGAGGGTGTGAGCTCCAAGGGTGAGGGCCAGGGCACTGCCCATCGTGGGCAGGAACGGGACAGGCCTCCGCCGTCTGGCAGTCATGTCGCCCCTGGTTCCCGCTCACGGCCCAGGAGGGAAAGGGTGCGCCCCTGGCTGGGCCAGGTCTCAGGTCCCAGCAGGTGTGGCTCCTTGTCGTTTCCCTGACTCCAGTCTCGGTGGGCCCCTGGCCCCCGCACAGCGGGAAGGCCCACGCCGGCGCTCGGCCCAGCTGAGCCCAGCCGAGCGCGCCTCCTGCCTGCTGTGCTGCCGTCGAACTCGGGGAAGCAGTAGGAAAGGGGTTTCTGTTTTCCTGCTGCAGCTAAATTCTGCTCAGCCTAACGCAAACAGCGGAGTCAGCTCCCTGCGCCACCCTCCCGGCCGGGCCCTGCTGGCCTCGCCCTCACAAGCTTTTTGGTGGTGAAAGTACCAGTTGTGTTTTCAAAGAGGAGGTTGGTGGGTAACTGCGCCTCCTGGGCTCCTGGGGCCGTCTGGGCTCTGGGCGGACGATGCTCATCCACACGCCCCCAGGCACCTCCCGGGACCTTGTCACCACTGCTGCCGGCAAAGGCCTCGCCTTGTGTCGCCTCAGTAACCAGCTCTGGCCCAGCTGGTGTCGCTCAGTGGATAGAGCTCAGCCTGCGGACTAGAGAGTCCCGGGTTCGATTCCAGTCAAGGGCACATGCCGGGTTGCAGGCTGGATCCCCAGTGGGGGGTGTGCAGGAGGCAGCCAATCATTGATTCTCACGCATCTCATCATTGATGTCTCTCTCCCTCTCCCGTCCTCTCTGAAATCAATAAAAATATTTTTTTAAAAAAATAAAAATAACCCAGCTCTGCAGAGGCGTGGGGTGCAGGCGCTGGCCCTCACGCGTGGCCTGAGACAGTACGCAGCTGCTGTGGGAGGCAGCACGGTGGCGTCTCCCCACGTTAACTGCTTACGTGGGCTCCAGGCACCCACGTAACACGCAGCGAGAGGAGGCCTGTCCACCCACCCGGGTTTGTGCGGGCGAGTTCCCAGCAGCCCCACCAGGAGTGACCCAGGTGCCCACCAGCGGAGGGGCACACATGGGTCCCTGCAGGCACACGTGTTCCTTGGCCATGAGGGGAATGGAGTTCTGACACGGCTGCAACATGGTCTCAGACACACGCTCAGTCCAAGCAGCTCGCGTACGTGACGTCGCTAGAAAGGACAGCGTTGCCGGCACAACGAGGCTCTGAGCTTCACGGTCACGTCTCGTCTTTTCCATCTAGAGACGCGCCCGGGGCTGGGCTGTCGGGAGCTGGTCTTCAGAAACCTCTCCAAGATCCTCCCCGCCATCTGCCACGACATCACGGACTGGGTGGCGGCGACCAGGGTGAAGGCCGCGCGGCTGCTGGCGGTGCTGCTGCTGCACGCGGAGGACCACGCCACGCAGCACCTGGAGGCCCTGCTGCGGACCCTGCTGCTGGCCTGCGCCGACGAGGAGGGCGCCGTGGTCAGCAGCGTGAGTCCCTCCGACCTCCCTGCCTTCCCGCTCCCTCCGTGCGCTCTGATTGGGCGGCGGCAGCACCTAGAGGACCCAGCCCCACGGCTGAGACCAGACGCTCCCCGTCCCCAACCCCCAACGCCCTCACCCACCCCATCCCGCTCTGTGCTGTCCTCTGAGGCCATCTGGAGACACACAGCCTGGGGGTGGGGGGTGTTCTCGCATCCCCACACCCTGGGTCACCCAGCTGTGCGGCGAGCTGTCCCTCCTCACAGCCAGGGGCTCCAGGGCCTGGGCCCTGTGCAGTGGCCGCGTTAGGGACCCCCCAGAACTGAGCCTCCCACCAGCCAGACCCGCTGCCTGCACCCAGTGGCGTCACCTGCTCAGGGGCGTTCTGAGCGCAGCCCGGGCCTGATTGGGCACCGGTCTGAGAGGGCCCAGGGCTGTTTCTGGTTAGAAAGCAGCTGTGCTGGGTGGCGGCCCTCAGCCCGTGGCTTCCTCCGCAGTGTACCAGGTCCGCAGAGCTGATTGGGACGTTCGTCAGCCCAGAGGTATTTCTGAAGCTGCTCTGGCCGATGCTGAAGAAGTCGCCCTCCGCCTCCGGCCTCCTGGTCCTGGCCGCAGTCATCCGGGGCTGCCCGAGGGAAGCCCTGCGGCCGCACCTGAAGGCCATCACCACGGAGCTGGCCGGGGCACACATCCGTCAAGGCTCGGAGCACGTAAGTGGGCGGGTGGGGCGCCGTCCTGTTATCCGGGAACATTTTCATGATCAAATCCCATCGCACGCGCGTCTCTGGATGCGTCCCAGCCCCGTCCAGGCCAGGCCAGCATGTCGAGCCTCGAGACTGGCACTCTGCTCCTCTGGACAGACCTGTGTCCTGCACCTCCATGTGGGCAGAGGCACCCTGCCCCACCCCAGACATGCGTGTGCAAGTGAGAGTGCATGTGGGCGTGTGCACTCACATGAGCGTGTGAGTACGTGTGCATGAGTGTGAGCCTGTGCGTGTGTGTGTGTGTCACACGTCCGTAGGAAGGAGGTGACATTTCCTGCAATTGCCTTCAGCAGCTGTAAGAACAGGCCGCGAGTGTGTGTGTGTTACACGTCCGTAGGGAGGAGGTGACGTTTCCTGCGATCACCTTCAGTAGCTGTAAGAACAGGCCGCGAGTGTGTGTGTGTGTGTGTGTGTGTGTGTGTGTGTCACACGTCCGTAGGGAGGAGGTGACGTTGCCTGCGATCACCTTCAGTAGCTGTAAGAACAGGCCGCGAGTGTCTTGCAAGAACAGCCTGAAATTTGAAAACTCCTGGTGAGGCCGAGGGGCCAGGGCGCTGGGAGCTGCAGGGCTGGGCGTGGCCTCGGCCCCTGGTGTCCGGCCGAGCGTGCGCCTGGGCTCCGTGCAGGAATGCGGCCTGGGCTTTGAAATGCGTCCGGTGACAGGCAGCGGAAGTGAGGAACGGATAACACGGTGGCTCACGCCGTCTCGCGGACGCGCGGGGTGCAGGGGCCCGGGGCTCGGTGGCGTTGCAGGAGCAGCCCCCTGTGTGTGGGCAGACGCTGAAATTCCCGGTCAGGTACGGAGAACTGCCGTGTTTCCTCCGGGCGTTGCCGTGGTCACAGCAGGGCTCCCGAGCTAAAGACGAGCCGGTCCTAGAAAGCAAACTCCTTTTTATTTTAACGACTGTCCCTCACGTATACGTTGTGTTTACATTTAACAATTATGGTAAAATGGCCGCTCCTTAAACATAACACTATGTTTACGTTTAGTATAACTATTAAAGTGAGCGCTCCTTAAATACATGTGGTAGGTCATTTTAGAAACTAGACAAAATCACATCCTCAGAAAATCAATCAGCCAGCCCAGGCCTAATCGGACTGTGGGAGACGTCAGGGTCAGGTGTCAGCACCAGACGGCTCCATGGGGCTGGGCGTCCAGGTCCCGGCAGGCCGTGCCGACGGACCCACCCAGCCCCCCGCCACCTTGTCCCGCGTTCGTCGGAAGCCGTTTTTGTCCCTAGAGTTCTATTTTTGTGACAACGTAGAAGCACAGAGGGTTTTCAAATGCACAAAAGCAGAATAGAGCAGACCTCCAGGGCCCGTCACAGGCGCCACTCGCCGGCTCTCGCGCTCCAGTCTGCTGTCCGCCACCTTTTTCTTGAACTTGGGGAGGAGCTGAGGTGTTTTGAAGCAAATCCAAGATGCCCAGTCATTTCACTAGCGAATTCTCCATCACGAGTTGGCATCACTAACACATAGAACTGCTTAAAATGTGCTTAAAATACCACCAAGCAGTTAATGAAATTAGCAAGTGTGTGCGTTCCCCGTTGTTCCGTTGGCCATTGTGTAAACAATGCCCTTTGTGGTTGGCACCCTGGACGCCATGGCCGGGCACCGCGTGTTGTTTCAGCGGCTCGTGGTGGCCGTGGCCGTGGCCCCGTGAGGTGGCCGTGGCCCAGGGCCGGGCTGACGGGCTCCCGCCCTGTTCACAGCTGCGCTACGGGGAGAAGCTGCTGCAGTGCGTGCAGGCGCTGGTGTCCACGTGCGGAGAGGACGGCCGGGGGTGCGGCCTGCAGCTCCTGCAAGTGCTGGTGACCGTGATGGCGCTCCCGGGGGCCCCAGGCCTCGGCAACCAGGTGAGCCTGCTGGGGACCCCGCTGAGCTTTGTGGGTGACGATGCCCACCTCTGACAGGTGGAATCACGACTAAATCTCACGAAGATGAGAGACGCACCCCGTGAGCTGGCCTCGGGGTGCCCAGGACCTGGGTGCCCTCCAGTCGCCAGCTTCCGGGTCTCGGTGAAGGCACCTAGTGTGGGTGTCGCTGCAGGGAGCGTGGAGGGTCCTCGCCCAGACCAGACCTGTGGTGGCGCGGCTGAGGGCTGCAGAGACGCCAGTGGCGTGACTTCCTGTGTAATGTTCAGGCGGCTGCGCTGTCCCGTTGGCCCTGCCTTAAGGCTGAGAACATGGGTGTCCGTCCCCGTGGGCCCAGGAGCTGCTGCTCCGAGAGCCGAGACGGCCGGCCTGCGGGACCGGCTCCCCCCTCCCCCTCCTTCCCCAGGGCCTCTTCAGCTTGGCTTGTTTCTAGCAACCGCCTTCAGAGGCCGTCCGTGGGCAGCGGGCATGAGGTCACAGCCGCGGGCTCAGGTCTGCAGACAGACGTGCCGCCGTCCCTGCCCACGGAGAAGCGGGCGGGGCGCATGGGGGCACCCGGCTCCCCTCACCCTCTGTCCGGAGCAGCAGTTACTGTCGCCCCTGGGCCTGTCGGGGCGAGAGCCGAGCAGAGGACACGGGGCGGGGGTGGGGGCGTCTGCGCTCGTGTGCACCAGGGCCGCTGCGTCACTGGGGGAGCGGCCGGCCCCTGCAGTCCAGGCCCTGGACGGCGTCCGAGGGTTTGCACTCTCCTCCTCTCGGGGACACGGCCCGAGTGGGCTGAGCAGAGGAGGAGCTGGACCCCGCCTGTGACTCACCCCTTCCAGCTTCAGGAGACCGAGGCCGCGCTGGCCGCGGTGGAGAGCAGTGGCGACGGCCAGGACCTCTACCGCCAGCATGTGGGCCCCCTCCTGGAGTGGCTGGGCGGCTCGCAGCGGGGCTGGACGGCACACTCCCCGGAGCTCCTGCAGTTCAGCGTGCTCGTCGCCCACGCAGGTGAGCCCGTGGCCCAGTGCCCGCGCTGTGCTGAGCGAGGAACAAACCTTGATTTTTGAAACGCTGAGAACACTGTGCTGAGCTGGAGTGTAGCTAAGTCCGCTCAGCACGCGTGTCCGCGGCGCTCGTTGGGCAGAGCCCAGCCTAGGCGGTCGGGTTGAGTGGCTGCTGGAGCCGACCCAGCTTTTCCCAGGTTCTCGGCCTCCAGGCCGGGCCTTTCCTGGAGGAACGGGGGGTGGGGGTGGGGAGGCACTCTCGGTAACGGAATTCCAGCGATTCAGTGCCAGGGGGTTAGCCAGTGTGCAGCTGTGAGTGCGCGAGCGTGCGTTCCTGTGTTGGTGCCGTTAGTTCATTCCTGTGTTCGTGTCGGTTCGTCACCGTCACCGTAGTGCTTCCCTGCCCGCCCTGTGCCCGTCCTTCCCAGGCGGCTGGGAGCCGGGGCAGGTTTGTCCTGTGTGACAGCCCATCAGCCCATCCTTGTCCCCTGCTGCTCTGCAGGACTGCCCCCTGCCACAGGGCCACGTGTTCCCCAAGCAGGTCCGCGCGTCAGGTGCTCCGGGGCTCACAGCCCAGAGGGGGTGCTGGGCAGGTGTCCGGGGACCAGCCTGCGTCGTGGCAGGAAATCCAGGGCTCGGGTTGGCTGCCCCGAGCGGCCTCCTCAAATCTGTTCCTGCTCGCAGCGTAACAAGTTCCATCCCTCACGGTGGTGGCCTGATTGGCACCTCGGAAAGCCAACTATTTGGGGCCACACCTCACATTCTACCCCAGAAAACACGGGCCGCACAGCCCAGTCACCTGTTTCCTCCGACTCCCTCTCTGTCTGTGGGAATGCATGCATGGGGTGTGCGTGTGCATGGGGGGGTGCGTGTGCATGGGGTGTGCGTGTGCATGGGGGGTGCGTGTGCATGGGGGGTGCGTGTGCACATGGGGGGTGCGTGTGCATGGGGTGTGCGTGTGCATGGGGGGGTGCGTGTGCATGGGGGGTGCGTGTGCATGGGGGGTGCGTGTGCATGGGGTGTGCGTGTGCATGGGGTGTGCGTGTGCATGGGGTGTGCGTGTGCATGGGGGGGTGCGTGTGCATGGGGTGTGCGTGTGCACATGGGGGGCTGGGGCCTGAGATCCTGGTGTGGCATTCAGGGAGTCCCATTGTTTCTTTAGTAATTGACCTTTACTGATGTTTAATACATTGCTTAGCTTTAATTTTTAATAATTTGGAAAAACATAAGTGAAAGTTTACAGACTGAGTGATGAGGTGAGTGGGGGCTGAATGTTCTCGGTGACTTTTCTTTGATAATCACGTCCATGATGGGGGGTCGCCCTCGCGCAGGGGCTGCTCCCTGTCTGGTGGGGGCTCCCGCCTCCACGGGGACAGGAGCCGGCTGCTCTGTTCCAGGCCCTGCCCTCGGAGAAGCGCTGCCCCAACTGGTCCCCGTCCTCCGGAGCTGCCTGCAGCCGGACAGAGACCCCCAGATGCGCCTGAGGCTCCTCTCCGTCCTGTCCCGGGCGCTGCTGAGCGCAAAGGAGACCGTGGACTCCCAAGGGTACGTGGGCTCCCCCTCGCCCGCCGCACGCTGCCCCCGCCTCCCCCACGCGAGTCCCTGCTGCAGGGCTCCTGCGGGGGAGCAGTGAGTGCCCCCACAGGGGGGCGCTGCTCCGAGTCGCTCTGGTGCCGTCGTTAAGGTTCCACTGAGTGGAAACGTTCCGGGAACATTAACTATTAACGTCTGTCTATTAGCTGTGCTCAGTGTGAAAGGCCTTTTGGCACCTTGCCACCCAGCACGGAGTGGATGGAGCCGCAGTGGTGGGGGAGCCTCGAGAGCCTCTGGCTGCAGTGCGGCTGCAGGGCCGGGAGCGGCCTGTGGGCGCCCGTCTCCTGGGGGGCAGAGCCTCCAGGGCCCCGACCTCTGTTAAATCTGCAGAACTGGGTAGCGGCTCAGGTGGACGCTGGGAGCTGTGGGGACCGTCCCCAAGGGAGCCCTGCTTGTCGGGCCGCCGTGACGTTTCCACAGACGAGTGGCCGCCCAGGCGCCCTCCTCGCGGCCGCACGGACCGCTCTCCGCTGGCCTCCAGCCAGACGTCGGTCAGGAGCTTCGGTTTCCGGCTTGTCTGCAGAAACCGGGCTGAGGAGGGACCATGAAAACACGCCACGTGCAGCCGGCCGCCGTCGCGCAATCGGCAGGCCTGCGCGGGGGAACCTGAGGCCGCGTGCACGCCAGCCAGGTGCTCACCTGGAGCCGGTGCCCCGCGGGTCCGAGGACACTCACCCGCAGACCAGCGGCGAGTGTGGACGAAGTTCTTAAAGGACATGGTGCTGAGCTTCCCGCTGGAAGGAACCAGTGTCGGGGGAAGGAAGGCTGCGGTTCAGTTCCTCGGTTGGATCGTTAGGGCTGTAAAATGCGACGGTGATGTCACTGACTCGCTCATCGGTCAGCCCTGCTCTGGGGCGAGGGCCTGGCTCCCGGCCCGAGGCCCGTCTCCGCAGACCACGGGTCCGCAGGCTCCGCGGGAGCGTGAGGGCATGGTCCCGGGATGAGCACGGCCGCTTCGGGGGTCGCCCCTAAGGTGGAGTGGCCCCCTTTGTGCAAAGCACTCAGAACGACAGCGAGCAGGTGCCCTCAGCCGGGCTTCCTGGGGGCTCTGCAGGGCGCCGTCCGTGCTCTGAAGGGGGGAGGCGAGCCCTGCTGCTTCCCGCCAGGTGCGTCCGTGCGCAGCGCTGGTGCTGGAGGCGGCGCTCACCCCGCAGCCCTTAGTGCCTCGAGGGCAGGTCAGGGTGGGACGCAGCGCAGGCCACGGCCCGGCTCCTGGAGGCCAGCGCTTGGCCCTCCAGCCTCGTTAGGGCCGCTCAGAGCACAGGACGCTCCTGTCAGCACTGCCCAGGGAGCCACAGCTCTGCTGAGGGTTAAAGCGCATAAGTTGTCCTGAGCCAACACCCCTCCAGACAGACCTGCGCCCTTCCCTCCGTCCTCGCTCTGCAGCGCCCCCTGCTGGAGGCTGCGGCCCTGCACCCCGTCTTCCCGAGCTCTCAGCAGTGGGGCAGAGACATGAGCCACTTTGGGACGGTGGGGGAGGCGTTGCTTGTTCAATAGCCTGTGTTTGGTCCCTGAGCGGAGGCCGGGGGTGCTGTGTGGAGGCCGGGGTGCCGTGCGGAGGCCGGGGGTGCCGTGTGGAGGCCGGGGTGCCGTGCGGAGGCCGGGGGTGCTGTGTGGAGGCCGGGGTGCCGTGCGGAGGCCGGGGGTGCCGTGTGGAGGCCGGGGTGCCGTGTGGAGGCCGGGGGTGCCGTGTGGAGGCCGGGGTGCCGTGCAGAGCCCGTCCCAGGTGTGGAGGGAGCTGGCGCCTGCCGTTCGGACCCAGCAGTGCCGGGCTGGGTCAGGTGTGTGGTGTCCTGATGCCGTCGATGTGGTGGGTCACCACTGAGAGGCAGCCCGCTGCTGAGTTGGCGGGACCGTCCGTGTCTGTGTCGTTGCACTCGTCCCGGGAACAGGCCTGGGGTTCCTGTCTGAGGAGGGGTGTGGTCGGACCTGTAGGCCTGTCTCTGTAGGGTCGTCGCACATGGAGTGGCCGCGGCCTCCTCCCTAGAGCCGGAGGAGTGACGGGAAGCTGCTCGGAGCAGCGAGGGTCCTTGGGTCCTGGGCTCCTCTGGGCTCCGGACCCAGGCAGCTTTTAGGAGAGTCCAGCAGGGGCCTGGGGACTCGGCCCGGCCGTGACCACGCCCCCGCTTCCTCTGGGAGCAGAGGGCCCTTGTGCGGGTGCGCTCTGGCTCCGTCTCTGCTGTCTGTTTGGCCTTGTCCCCCTGGGCTGGGCGGCTCCCCGTGAAGGGCCCATCCTCACCTGCCTCTGTGCCTCCTCCAGGCAGCTGCACCGCTACCTCGACACCGTGGTCACGGACATCCTGGTCCCCAACCTGCAGTGGCGCGCGGGGAGGACGGCCGCCGCCATCCGCACGGCCGCCGTGTCCTGCCTCTGGGCCCTCATCAGCAGCGAGGTCCTGTCGGCCACACAGGTGCGGCTGGGGCGTCCTGGGCCCGTGCGGGCGGGGGGCTGCGGCGGTCTCCCCGGGTCTCCTGGGCCGCAGCCTCAGCTGCCACCTGGTGCTGAGGGTCCTCTCGGGAGGGTGTGGTCCTGGGGGAACGAGTTGGTGGGAGGCAGAGTCGGGTGTTTTCCTGTGGTCATTTTGGGGGTTCTCTTAGGTTTGCACATTGAATGTTCCTCTTTACAAGATAACGATTGTCGTCACAGGAGCCTGACCAAACGGGACCGGCTTCCTGCACTGTGTGTGCCTCTCCCAGCTAGCAGGGGGTTCGGGGAGCAGTAGGAAGAGTGTCCCCAGGGGCTCCCCTCCTGTGGGCTCCACCTGGCACCGGGACAGCCTGACTTCAGTTAAAATGCCCCAGGTTTGCTCCGACACGGCAGTCGCGCTAGGAACTGTGCGGGGTTTGTGTCTCAGTGAGACTTTGTGAACAATGATTTTTAAAAATCAACTGACCAAGTTAAACAAAAATTATTCAAATTATGTAGATTTTAAAATCCAGTTTCAAGTCTGCATATGTGGAAATTTCAAAATAGCATCCAGACCCCATTGTATTTGCACCAAACCCCGCCCGTGGTTACGGCCGGTGCGTGCAGGGGCACATGACACCCGCGTTGGTGCTAGCAGGTGGAGGACGTGCGGGAGACGCTGCTGCCCCCGGTCCTGACGGCCCTGGAAGAAGATTCCCAGATGACCCGACTGACCTGCTGCCGAATCGTTAGCGCGTTTTTGAAATCCTCTGGTGGTGCGAGCGAGCCAGATAAATTCATCAAGATTTATCCTGGTAGGACACTCTTCTTTCCCAAAGCATTTGCATATCTTTGAGAGCTGTTTTCTTTTACTGGAAAATCAGAAAATGCTACTTTAACTTCCGGTGAAGCTGGCATTAAGAGGCCAACGCATCAGAGACAGATAAAAGGTCACTGAGTAGCTAACTCGGGAACAAGGCAGATGGACCGGACGTGGGTGTGAACGGCAGAGGCAGGCGGATGCTCAGGTGCCCTCAGCAGCCAGGAGGCAGCCCTCGCGAGGCAGGGACCCCTGGGTGCGAGCACAGGCCTGGGCGAGGCGTGCCCCGCCCTCGACTTGAAACCCGGTGCCGCTGCCTCTTAGGAGCCAAAGCACCAGGTGGATCTCAGATGCGGGAGCCAGGCCTCGCCCCGCCAGGGGAGCCCTGAGCCCAGGAGGTCCTGCCTCAAGGCCCCGGGAAGCGGGGACCGAGCTCCTTCCGTCCCACCCGAGAGCGAGACGCAGGTTACCCCCCTCAGAGTTACCTTCCACAATGGGTGTGAGGTCCTCAAAGTCCACGGATGGTGCCCGTTACACAAGGGTCGTGGGAAAAGGAATCCGCCAGGAAGTGCAGGGGGACCCGTGGGCTGAGGCCGAGGGCCCAGGGCAGCTGCCTCGGGGGCAGGGCTGGGGAGGGGATGCCCGGGCCGGGCTCCTGTTTCTTAAACTCGTTTTCATGCTCTGCTGGCATGCCACAGAGACTGCGTGATTTTTAAAGAATTCCTGGGGATGAAAAATAGTTACTAAAACTTAAAACTTGGGGCACTGGTAGCAATGGACTGAACCTGCTAGATGGTGGGTGGGTGAGAGGTCATGACCTCGTCTGAGGACGCCCGGCCACATAGGCTGCGCTGTCTTGCCACGCTCTCGGCCCCTGGCGTGTGGTGTGTGCCAGCGCCTGCTGAGTCTCCACAGGACGCCCAGTGCGGGGGGCCGGCGTTCTTGGGGGGCATGTGAGACAAGCGTGTGTTCGATCAAAGCCTCACCGTGAATAGTGAGACCGCAGTTGGGGGGTGACTGTCTCAGCAGCAGCGGCTGGGGGCTCAGCAGGAGCAACGCTGGCTCTGCGGGCAGCTGCTGTGTCTCGGTCCTCATCTCCGTCCCCAGAGCCTCGGAGGGCGGGGCCCGCAGACCCCCCCTCCCCCCCTTCGTGCTTTCGGGGCGGGTGGGGGTCCAGGCCTGGCCTTTGGGTGACAGACAGGCTTTGAATCTGGACTTCGCGGGGCCCGAGTGGCCGGTGCACAGATGAGTGCAGAGGAGCTGGGGCCGGGGTGGCATCCATGGCGCCCGCACCTCACACAGGAGGCCTGGGTGCAGGACGGGGCCTCCGGTGCAGGGCGGGGCCTCCGGTGCAGGGCGGGGTCTCGGGTGCAGGGCGAGCACCTGCGCAGGCCCGGGCCCACCCGCGCTGCCCTCCCTCCAGAACTCCTGAAACGGCTGGACGATGTTTCCACGGAAGTGAGGCTGGCCGCCGCCTCCGCCCTGGCCGTCTGGCTGGAGTGTATCAGAGATGACGGTGCCGAGGCCTGTTACCAGCGTGACGTCCAGCACCTGTACAAGGAGCTCCTGGTGTACCTGGACGACCCCGACAGCGCCGTGCAGGACGCAGTCTTGGGTGAGCCTTGTGGTGACCCCTGTGCCTATTTGGGTACGAGCCGCTCCACGTGGCTGAGTGTCAGCGGGTGCACAAGCACAGCAGGCAGGGCAGTGGGGGTCCCTCAGGGCCACTGGACACCCCAAAGGATGCTGGTCTTTGTGTGAGGCCAGTGATAGTTACCGTAATAGAAATTAAAATAGAGTAAATTTTGAGATATTTATTAATTTGTTAAAAGTAACAGGAAGCCCGCCCTGGCCACATTGGCTCAGGGGTTGAGCATCGGCCTATGAATCAGGAGGTCACAGTTCGATTCCCGTCAGGGCACAGGCCTGGGTTGCGGGCTCGATCCCCAGTAGGGGGTGTGCAGGAGGCAGCTGGTCCATGGTTCTCTTTCATCATTGATGTTTCTCTCTCTCCCTCTACCTTCCTCTCTGAAATCAATGAAAGCATTTTTTTTAATGTAACCGGAAGCCCGCTCTATAATGATAAGAGCATAATATGCTGATTAGACCAATGACCTTCCAGACGAAACCAGGCTGCAAGGGAAGCCTGGGTCCCGGGTGCCAGAGGGAAGCTGGTGCCAGCAGCTGGGAAGGAAGACCTTCTCTTGGCCTCTAGTATTAGCATAAATAACGTGTTTCTGCAAGATGTATTTTCCAAAACCAAATACTGAGCGAGGTGTCCTTGTTTTACGTGTCCGTTGCATGTGAAACATTTTAGTTTGATGTAGTCCCATTTGTCTGTTTGTCCTTTTGTTGCCCTTGTCTGAGAAGACATCCAAAACGGTATCGCTAAGAGGGGTGTCAAGAGCTGCTGCCTGTTTTGGGTTTCAGGTCTTACATTAAGTCTTTGACCCATTTGAGTGTGTTCTTGTGTGCGATAGAGGTGGTCTGATGTCATGTGTTTTGCATCTATCTGTCCAGGTGTCCCAACACCAGTTACTGAACAGACTCTTAACCCCTGTGTGTTCTGGCCTCCTGTGTCACGGGTTGACTCTGGGCACTCTGCTCCGTCCCAGGGGCCGCGTGTCTGCTGTGCCCGTGCCACGCTGCCGCCACGCTGCTGGGGCTCTTGTTCTGGGTTACTGTTGACTTGTGGCACCTGGGTGTCTGCTGTTTTACAGAGGTGCTCCAGGCGGGCAGCGTCCTGTTCCCCGACCTCCTGGTGCGAGAGACCGAGGCCGTCGTGCACAAGCACCGCTCCCCCACCCGCTGCGAGCAGCTGCTGCAGCACGTGCAGGCCCGGCCACCCGCCCCGTGACAGGGCTCCGGGCAGGGCCGGGGGTGCCACCGCCGCAGGTGAGCACCAGCACCAGCCCTCGTCCCCGCTGGCTGGGGTCAGCGGCCTACACCCCACAGCCCAGGACACGAACAAGAAGACTCTGACAGCAAGAATGTATTTCCTAAGGAAAATGGCAGTGTTGTGGGACGATGTTTCAAACCCGGCCATTTCTGAAATAAGGTTCTCTGAGTGGCTCTGTATTTTTATGTCCTGTTTATAGTTCATCGAAAGGTCAGCCAAAAGCCTACAGCTCATTGGACATTAAAACTAAATGTCCACTGCACACTGCAGGCAGGCCCGCGCCCGCTGGCCCTCTCTGCGCTCCCTGCGCTGCTGGCTCTAATCCTGCCCCATCTGCTTCGGTGCCACCAAGGACGTTCCTGACCAGTAAAAGCCAAAGGGATTTGAAGTTTTCATTCTTTCTTTGGCTTCTGTCTATTGACATTTCAGTGAACAGACTTAAAGGAATTTGAAATCTTAAGAACTGTTAGTGAATTTTTCCCATTTAAAATACACTGGAACTTAAAATGTTTTATGGGCCAATTCAGCCAGAATCTTTCCTTAGGTCAGTGATGCTAACAGTGTTGAAAACGGAAGATTAATCAGATTCTCGTTGCTCTCAGGAGCAGGAAAGTAAATTCTTTATTCTCCAGCACTTTCTACACCCAAGTGCCTCAAAGACTTCATTTAAAGTGGTTATTATTTCCATAAGCCAAATGCTATGTTTTCTAACAATCAAATGTTAACATTTATGCTTTGCTGTTTGACTTAATTAAAAATATTTATTATAATTGCCTGTCTTTATGTGTTTTGATAATTAGCTGAAATTTTTAGAAACCATTTTTTCCTTATATTTAACCGGGGCCTGTGGAGGGAAAGGGGTGTTCACCGCTCGCTGCAGTGCCCACTCTGGACACCAGGTGGCAGGAGCTCCCGCGAGATGGCAGGGCATCAGCAAGGCTGCTCTGGGCTCTGGGGAGGCTGGGTGATGGGATGGGGACAGCGGCCTGCAGAAGGGGTGCGATCTGAGCGCACACAGCCCAGGCCCCAGGGACACATCCCTGGCTCCATTGGCATCACCCATGTGTCCCCTGCTGAGCCGTGTCTGATCGGCGGCTGCAGGAATGGAGGAAGCCCTCGGGGATGGCCTTGCTCAGGCATTCGTTCCCAACTGCCCTTTGCCTTCTGTCTCCTCTGCCTTTTCCCTCCGCGTCACGTGGGAACCTGTTGGAAATGCCAGTTATTGGGCCTCAGCCCAGACCTCCTGGATCAGAAGAGGTGGGGCCCCGGGGTCGCCTGGAGGGGACTCTGATGCCCCTGAGGTGGGAGACCCCTGCCCGAAGCACCACGCACTTTCACGTCCAGCCTGAAGACCCATCTTCTGTTTGGTCAGCCCTTAGGGTCACAGGAAGCACCAATCAATGGCAGTGAGCCTGGCTGAGAGGACAACACACTCAACTCGCCGCCACCTGTTTTGTTGATGGTTTCCTTCGCTTGCAGAAAATTTTTAGTTTGTTCTGGGCACGTGCGGGAGGCAACCAGTTGATGTTTCTCTCCCTTCCTCTCTCTAAAAATAAAAATATCCTCAGTGAGGCTTTAAAAATGAAGTTGTAAAAATAAAGTCTTGCTGAGAAATGCAAAGACTTGTACCCTCGTGTCCACAGCGGCTTTGTTCCCGGCCCAAACAGGAAATAGTGCACATGTCCACCAACAGCTATGGATGGGTAAACAAAGTGGAGTTTATCCACCCGACAGAATACTATTTATTCTGCAACAGAAAGGAGCAGAGGAGGAAGGCACACAGACGGGCGGAGCTCACAGGCCGAGCTGTTGGTGCTTTCCCGTCACCCGTCCACAGTGGGCATCTGGGGCCGCCACACTGCTCTCCACTGTGTGAGTGACGTTGTGTCAACGTCATAACCAAGTATTACAGCCAGCGAGAGCCCAGAGGGAGGAGAGTCCCCGCAGCAGCAGCCGGAACGGTACATGTTCCCTAAAGGCACGTCTTTCTTCCCGACTCTTCCGTATTCTCCAGGATTCTCTAAACACCGTGCCGTCCAGACCTCCAGGCGTTGCGTGATGTCTGGCGTGAGAGAAGCGATTACTGGATCTGAGCATGGAGTGGTGGCCTCTGGGTGGCACTTCTTTTTCGCTGTTGACGCCTTGGAGTCACATGATTTTAAAAGCGTGTTAAGAGGCCACGGGCAGTGCTGCTGTGGCACCCGCGGCGGCTCAGACGGGAGCTGCAGCCTGACTCTGAGCGAACCTCAGCCTCTGACCTGCCGTGCCCTCCGCCTCGCACCCAGGGCCTCGGCCTCCTCGCAATAAGCAAGTGATGGTGCCGGGAGCTGGCAGGACACTGAGGCCGGAACCCGTGCCCGCAGGGTGTCCAGTGCTGGACAGTGTAACCGGAGGAGGCGCGGTGTTGGCGACAACGGGAAGCTGCAGACGGAGGGATCCATTCAGAGTCCCGGTGTCCCTTCCGGCCTGAGCGGCGCCTTCATCCCAGTTCGTGTTCGTTTCTCTCCGTTTCCGCTCTCCACCCTGTTGGCGTTTGGCGAGGATTGAGCGCGAAGAGCGCTGTGACCACTAGGCGCTGCTGACCTCTAGGCGCTGCTGACCAGTAGGCACTGCTGACCTTTAGGCGTGACCCGGGGAGGGCGCACCCCGAGCGGCCGCAGGCGAGCGTTCAGGCTCCATGCGCCGGGCACAAGGTGCGTTTATAGCGTCGGATCAGCTACCTGCGCCCGTCCCTGCGGGAGCATCTCGGGGTTTAGTGCGGGGACAGCCGCGCTGACCACGACCAACAGGTGCCCGGCCGCTGGACGCCGAGGGCCGCACAGCTGGTCCCAGCGCCGCAGGGGCGCCCGACCCTGACGTCACACCCAGGGTCCATCACCCCGAAACCTGAGACACCGCGAGCCCAGATCAGGAATCGCTCGCTCGGGGCCACTGGCACCGCCTGAATCCGCCCCGGGACCCCGGCGCGGCCTCCCAGGTCTCAGCCGCCGCCAGCGCGTCGTGTCCCGCCAGGCGCGTCTCCTGCACGCGCAGGGCCGGCTGTCCTTCCCGGCTGCCCTAGCGGCGGGCAAGGCTGCAGCCACGTGACCGGACTCGGCCAATCGGGCGCGGGCGCGGCGTGCTGTCGGGCGATGGGGCCTCCGAGGGCGGCGTGTTGGAGCCGCTGGGCGGCCTCCGTCCTGGGCTCGGGTCACTGCCCTTCCCCGCGAGGCCCGAGCCCAGCGCCCCTCCCGGGACCGGAGAACCGGCCGCCCCGCCCTCGTCCCGGGCAAACGGCGGCTCGGCCGGAAGCGTGAGGAATACCAGCGCCTCGGACCGTGGCTCCCAGTCACGTCCTCGAGTCCACGGGGTGGGAAGGGCGGGCGGGCGCGGCGGGCACAGCCCTTCCTCGGGGACCGTCCAGGTCGCAGGCGCCCGCCGGTGTGCGGAGGCGAGGCCACAGCAGAGCGGTCACCGGCGCCCCCGACCGCGGGCAGTGGGAGGCCACCGGCGGCCGTCACAGCAGGTCCCCCCGGACACGCGTGAGTCGCAGAGGGACGTGGTGACGTCACGGAGCGGAGCACGCGGTGCCCCCGGGACTCGAGGCGCCGCCCTCACGGGGAACCATCACGGAGCCCAACGGGACGCTCTGCAGCGGGACAGCCGCTCCCCCGAAGGGCCGGTTCGGGGGTCCGCTCCGAGGGGCTGCCCCGCCCCCGGCGGCCAGAGACGCGGGCCGCCCGCCTGAGCCGCCCGATGGGCAGGACCGGGAGGCGGACATCCCGGGCAGCGTGGGCTCCGGACAGAGTCTGCGTTCGTGGCGGCAGCTGCTGCGGACCGAGCGCTCGTCTCCCCGCTCCCCCGGACCGTCAGGCGGTAAAGCCTCATCCCGGTGACGGCGTTGGGGGGGGGGGGGGCCTCAGGACCGGCGCCCCTGTTTCTACAAGAGACCGGGGTTCCCTCGTCCCTCCCACCGCCGAGGCCACGGCGCGAAGGGAGCCATCGCCGCCTCCCCGGCTCCACCGGACACCGCGCCCGCGGGGCCTGGACGGGCTCCCAGCCGCCAGCACTGACACGTGAACCGCAGACCCGTTTGTGGTTTATTTCGTGATTTTATAGCAGCCCAAACGGGCAGAGAGGACCGTGCCCTCGCCCTGACGCCTGTGCTAAAGTTACATAAGACGCTCCCGTCAGGGGAAGCTGGGCAAAGAGTAAGTGGAGCTCCGCTCTCTGTATTTTTGCAAAATGCAGGTGGGCTAGGGTGGCTCCCCCCTCCGGGGACAGATGAGCCCTCGTGTCTGAGAAACGGCAGGCTGGTGAGAGGCTGGCGGATGTGCCAGGATTCGAACCTGCAACCTTGCGTGCACAGGCCGAGCTCCAACCAGCTGAGCCTCCGGCCAGGGCCACCGTCCGTCGTCCAGGGCAGTGGACCATGTGATGTCGCTACCGTGAGTGGGAGTGGGAGTCCGTGCGCCCAGCACTTACCGGGTTAGCCAGGGAACGCGGTGCCCGCACAGGCCCCGTCCCGCATGGAAACGTGGGCAGGAGCTTCCTGTGGCCGGTGTTGGCCCGGAGGGGGCGGGGCCGCTGGCGACCTTCCCTGGTGCCAGGCTGAGGAAGGGCTTCCTGGGACACCCAGCCACGGCCGCCCAGGGGCCAAGCCGGCTGCCAGCTGCCTGCCTGGCGTGGGAGGGAGCAGCTGTTCCCACCCCCCTTGGCTAACCCCTGCTGCCCGCCCCACCCCACCCCCTCCCTGCTCTTTCGCCGCCTGCTGAAATCTCACTCCCGATGCCTCTCTCCCACTGCCCGCCTGCCTTCTTGTCCTTACCAGGCATTTCAGTGCGGCCATGGGGAGACGGGGAGAAATTGTGCGGTCTCTTCACCGGCCTGGGCTCCGCGGCCCCAGGGGAACGTTGATGGATGGTTCACACGGCCTGCCCTTCCACAAAAGTAAGCATCGGTGTTCACAGGAATGACGGCACAGACGCGAGCAGGTGCTCAAAATTTACCCGAGTGGCGGGTCAACGTGATCTCGGGTTTTTAACTTTTTAAATAGCCGCACGTTTCCTAGACTGTGGTCACGGGGGGGGGGGGGGGGGGGAGTGAAGTTGGCACAGCAGCTGAAGCTCCGGCTGCGCCATCGCAGGGATTAATCGCCCCACTCTGAGCAGAGTGGGCACCCACCCGCAGCCTCGGGGCCCTCACCTGGAAGACTGCCCCCAGCCGGGCCCACCAGGCCATGCTCCTAAATGTGAGCCATTGTTACTTGGTCAGTTTTAAGATGAAAAACACACAGGCTTGTGGTTTGGCTCAGTGGATAGAGTCTCGGCCTGTGGACTGAAGAGTCCTGGGTTCGATTCCCGGTCAGGGCACATCCCCAGGTCGCAGGCTCGATCCCCAGCAGGGGGCGTGCAGGAGGCAGTCGATGAGTGAGTCTCATCATTGATGTTTCTATCTCTCTCTCCCTTCCTCTCTGAAATCAATAAAAATATATTTTAAAAAACCAAACCTAATGAGCTCTGTGCCAGGGTTGCTTCTCAGCCCAGTTCCCCCCGGAAACGCTGCAGGCCCCCCGCCCAGCTCCTTGGCCAGACGCCCTCCTCACCCAGAAGTTCATTTACGCTTTTAGTAGCTCTTCCTCAGGAAAATCAAACCGTGACTTCCTGGTTCATAGGTCAAACAACCACTGAGCCACGCTGGTTGGGCTGCTCGTATTAGGTTTTTGAAAAGTATTTGTTGACGTGACTTTTTCAGAGGGGCGGGCGTCGTGCAGTGAGCGATCTGCAGGGGCTGCTGAGCAGGTGGTGTGGGCCGGCCCCGCGGGTCAGCGGGCTGACGGAGCCCCCAGGACGGTGTTGGGGGAGGGGGGACAGTGCCACCACACAGGCAGGCGAAGGCTGGTGGGGGTGAGCAGCAGAGGGGCGATGTTCTCACGATCGCGTCCACACATCGTGTCTGCTTCCGTGAGCCTCTGCAAACAGTTCTTTGGGGCAGTGTTGCTTTATTTTGCCGTTTTCGTTGTCACATCCAACCGTTTGAGGCCTTATTTTTTTCTCGTGATTCCTGCTATTCATAACTACCAGTTACCCTAACTGGTACTCTGCTGTTTTGTTTAAATAATAGCATGTATTTAAACAGGAAAACAAAAAGCCATGGTTTTAAAGAAGCAGCTGTTTTATTTGTTGCATTACAGTGATGGCCGCGTGCGGGTAACTGTTTTGTCAGTGTCTGGGCAGGCAGGTGGCTGTGTCCCCTAAGCCCATTCTAGATGCTCAGGGGCACCTGTGGCCATGAGAAGGGGGTTAATTTTTGTTTTTTCAGGAATGAATTTTCTTAGCAGAGAATTGGGGTGTTTTGTTAACTCTAGCGGGTTGAAGAGTGACCCCCAAGAGATGTACCCACCAGGAACCTCGAATGTGACCTCATTTGGAATGAGAGTCTTTGCAGATCTAATCAAGGTCAAGAGCTGGGCGTGAGGTCCCCTGGGTCAGGGTGGGCCCTCGATCCAACGCAAGTCACCCTCCAGGAGGAGGAAGAGAGAAAAGGAGACAAATGCGGGGAAGGCCAGTGAGACGGCAGCATAGACGAGGCCGCGGCCACAGCCAGGAGCCTCAGAGCCACCAGAAGCGGGAGACCAGGAAGGACCCTTCCAGGGCCGTGGGGTCCACCACACGCCAGTCACCCGGACACGCCCGCCTCACCAAGCCCACAACAGACAGACCCAGTCAGCAGTGACGCGTGGGTTCTGGGTGGTGACAAGCTGGCAGTGCAGGACGTCCGGCTCTCTGTCGTGGTCCTACCTCTCCCACGGGCACACCAGCTCCTGGGAGCCTCGTTGCTGGCCATAGGGCATTGCCCCGGGGAGGAAACCAGCATTTCTTTGTGGGCACCCCTCCCCTTGCCCAGCAGGACGGAGGCTCAGGACGGGCAGAGGTCGGGCAGGCCCCCGAGCCTCTGTGGTGCTGCTCTGCCTGCCTGCCTTCCCCGGGCTGGCTAGCTGGCCCTCTGGCCTCCCCAACACCTGGTCTCCAGGCACACAGCCCGCTCAGGTTTCCAGCCCGTCTCTTCCCTCCCGGGGGTCCTGAGCTCGCCCAGAACAAGGGCTGCTGCCTCCTGGGAGCTCAGCAGCACGGTGCTCCCTGGTCTGCTTGTGGCTGTGAGCCGGTGAGCTGGCCTGCGTGTCTCTGCCCCCTGGCTCCACTCCCGGCAGGCTGCAGGCGTGGCTCCTGCCTCAGTTTCCCTAGCTGTGAAACAGTGATCCCACGCTGCTCTGGCTGCTCAGCGGCCGTAAGAAGACGGGAGGTGCAGCATGTCACCACGTCTGGCCAGCTGTGCGCCCACAGGCAGAGGAACACTGGCCCAGCGTCCGTCTTGAGAGAGAAACCCCGGCAGTGGGCTCTGGGTGCAGAGCTGGCACAGCCGCTGCCAAGCTTTCCCCAAAGCAGACCTGAGGTGGCACAGGGGGTGGTGAGGGAAGGAAGTCCCCAGGCGTCCGGAGCTGACCGGAGCCTGTGGGTAGCTGTGGACCAGCTCTGACGAGCGCCTGCTCGCCGTCCCGTGTCTGTGGGAGCGAAGGTTGATTTCCAGGCAGCTAAGAGCCAGGCCCCACCACACCCAGGAGCTGGACCTGCCAGTTTACACCCGAGCTTTACGGACTCTGAACAGCCCTGCCCCCAGCCAGCCCGCCCACTCGGGCCTGAGCCCCTGCCCGGCCCCAGACACCAGTGGGCTTTGGGCTGGGACTGGTTTTACTCCCAGAGCTGCCCCCACTGCGGCTGCCCTGAGCCCCCTGGCACGGTGGTGAGAGGTGGTGAGAGGCAGGTTTCCCACCGTCCTCCTCAGGTAACCAAGGGCATTGTTTACCTGGCCACACCATCTCAGTTCTCGCAGGCCCTGGCCTGGGGCAGACATCCTTATCCCTGCTGAGGGAGGCAGCCGGCTCCGGGCTCCCTCCGGGAGGCCCAGACTTTGGTCAGGGTCACACAGCTCCGGCTGGCTGCCCCCAACCCACCTCCTCCCATTAACCCTTTGGGGACAATAACCCGACGTGTCATCTTCATCCTTCATACCCGGCATTTTACTCCACGCCCATGGGCTAAAGTGTGAAAGGGACTCTGTAGAGAAAGCTTGAATGTGTTGCTTCTCTACCTTAAATCTGCTGTTCTCCGTGAACGCTGCAATGCATGCAGTTGTAACTGAGTTATAGTTCTGTTCGTTTGTGTGATGGATAAGTGGAGCCCAATTGTTTATCTCTGTGGTGCATGTAGGTGTCTGTAGGGTATGTGAATATATTGTTTGTCCACATACACTCATTTAGTCGTGTGTTCATAAGAAATGTCTTAAATACAAAATAATTCTTAATAGAGATCAAACATCTATATAATAAAAACCCGGTGGTCGTAACGCCGTAACAACCAAAGACCGGTCACCAGGAGGCGGCATTCGCGGCGAGGCGTGCGCGGGTGAGCAGGGACTTGACTCTGGGTCGCGCGGCACGACGGGACTTGGGGGAGTCCCTGGGCGCCGCAGGGTCTGGGGTCCTGGGTCTCGCGCGATTTCACGTGCTGGGTCACTAGTCCTATATAATAAAAAGGTAATATGCAAATCAACAGAGCCGCAGAATGACTGGTCACTATGATGTGCACTGACCACCAGGGGGCAGACACAGTGCAGGAGCTGTCCCCAGCCCACAAGCCCGATTGATTGCCTGATCAAGGCCTGCGGCCAACCTCTTGGTCCCTTCCCCCGACCGACCACAGGCTCCAATCGCCTGATGGGGAACAGGGAACCAGGGGTGGGTGGCGGCAGATGTGGGCAGCGCCAGGCCAAGGCCCCTGCCCCGCCGGTTGCCCCACACACAGAGGGTGACCAGCTTGGGGGGGAGGGGGGTGGGGAGCCTTTATATATATGTAGGTAATTTGTGTTTATCCTGTGGACGAAAAAAATAAAAAAGGCCACATGCTGACCTGACAAGCTCAGGAAGGCCTGCATGGCAGTCTTGCAAACTTAAGACCCAAAGTGACCACGAAGGATGGTCTGAAATTAAAGCCTTAACTAAGAGCAGTTATGGTGGGGAGTCATGTCCTAGGCTGGTATTTTCCCTGAGGAAGTAAATTTTTACCTTCATTGAGCCTATTGTCTTTTTGCATCTAAGATAACACACCTATGAGATGTAATTCCCCATGCCCCCCCCCCACCCCTGGGGCACAACCAATGCCCTGGGCGGCAGGACAGGAGGCCATGAATTTCCCGTTGTTATTACCATGGTGACTGTTGGCTGTTCAGTCTCCATCATTTTACTGTTTATCCAATTCCAGAGGTTCTCCCCCCCTTTGCTTTCCCCCGCCTCCCTCATCTATCACCAATGGATTTCATGTCACCTGCCTCCTGCCCCTCCTTTGACTGCAATGTATGAAAACATGAGAAAACCGCCATTCTCTGGAGCATTATCCCAATCCGTTGAGGTACTGCTTCCCGGCATTGTTGACAGTTTGGCTCAAGTAAACTCACAGAAATTCTTTAAGGTTTGAATGGTTTTTGTGGTTAACAATCTAAAATGGATAAGAACATAAAATAAGAATTGGCTTGCACAGTATGGAGACCAAGTCGTCTGCTCGATGCCAGCGAGCTGGAGACCAGGGGGGCCCTGGTCTGTGCCGGGAGCCGGTCCATCCTTGCTGTTTCAAGGGACCTGGCATATATAGCATACGGTTCTTAATATGTTTGCTCACCTTCTTGGCGCTGTGTTTTAACCAAGGTCACCTCTCCGAGAAAGGTTGAATCCCCAGGTAGGGATTTTCCCCTGAAGTTAGGGAGGGAATAAAACCCCTCAACTAAGTGCCAGGCGGGTAATTAATCCCTTTAACTACGAACAATCATGCTTAAGCTACATAATCTTTTCTCCCTGGAATGGAGATAAGAAACGCCCTAACCTTTGTAATAGAGATTGATAGGATTGAATCAACTGGTATAAATACAGATGTAACAAGACAGAAAAACTCAGAACTCAGAACACAGAACTAAGGAGACAGGGCTTGGAAGACAGGACCAAGAGAGACAGAGCCTAGGCACAGAACCTACACAGAACGTTCTCTAGGGACAGAAGAACTTCGCTGGCGAGAGCATGCCGGAGGATCCTGGATAGGGACTGGCCTCGGAGCCTGGAGGCGGAGCCTGGCGAGAGAGCATGGCAGGGGATCCTGGACTGAACCTGACTGCGGAGATTGGCAGGAGAGCCTGACTAGAACCTGGTGACTGGACCTGCCTGGAGAACCTGGACTGAACCTGGCTGGAGATCCTAGACAGAACTTGGCTGGAGAACTGGCTACAGAGCCTGGCTGGAGACCCTGACAAGCGAACCCGGCTATGATGATCAACTGAACGCTGTCTCCGTGTCATTCCTTCTTCGCCGACTCCGTCCACACCTTTGGGGACCCCTGGACCCGCTGGGGTTTGGACCCCGGCAGGTCTGGCCGCAGTCCCAGGCGGGGGAGACCAGGGGAGCGAGGGGGGCCCTGGTCTGGCCGCAGTCCCAGGCGGGGGAGACCAGGGGAGCGAGGGGGGCCCTGGTCTGGCCGCAGTCCCAGGCGGGGGAGACCAGGGGAGCGAGGGGGGCCCTGGTCTGGCTGCAGTCCCAGGCGGGGGAGACCAGGGGAGCGAGGGGGGCTCTGGTCTGGCCGCAGTCCCAGGCGGGGGAGACCCATGTCCCAGGGCAGAGACCACCAGGTGGAGAGGAAAACCTTTCCTGCTCAGCCTGCAGTGGCCTGAGTGAGGGCCACCTGCTGGACTCATCTACTGAATCCATGTCCATCCCATCCTGAAACACCCTCCAGGACGCTGGACACAGCAGAGCACCCCGTGGTCCAGACCAGCTGTCACATAAAATTAACCAGCTGCCCCGTTCGCTTGGGGCAACCCAGCCTGTCCTGGTTTGGAGGAGGAGTTATGCCCTCGCTGCCCTCCTCGGGGACGCTGCCTGTCCATAGACCTCACAGACCAGGTCAGGCTGGGTCCCTCGGCACGAAGGGCCGGTCCCACCCCCTTCCCGTGCGCCAGGGAGCAGGTATGCAAGGTCAGGGGGCACGCGTGTCCCTGTGCCCTCCACGTGCCCGCCAACACTCAGTTATCTCCTTGCTGATTGTTGCCACTCGGACGGGCTCGGAGGCGTGGAGCAGCCCCGACGTGCATTGCTCTGATTGCTAGGAGCTTCAGCATCTCCTAGACCTCTGGTGTGCACTCAGGTTCCTCTGCCCGTGGATTTGGGCTCCTTTCCCTGTGGATTCGGGCTCCTTTCCCTGTGGATTCGGGCTCCTTTCCCTGTGGATTCGGGCTCCTTTCCCTGTGGATTCGGGCTCCTTTCCCTGTGGATTCGGGCTCCTTTCCCTGTGGATTCGGGCTCCTTTCCCTGTGGATTCGGGCTCCTTTCCCTGTGGATTCGGGCTCCTTTCCCTGTGGATTCGGGCTCCTTTCCCTGTGGATTCGGGCTCCTTTCCCTGTGGATTCGGGATCCTTTCCCTGTGGATTCGGGATCCTTTCCCTGTGGATTCGGGCTCCTTTCCCTGTGGATTCGGGATCCTTTCCCTGTGGATTCGGGATCCTTTCCCTGTGGATTCGGGCTCCTTTCCCTGTGGATTCGGGCTCCTTTCCCTGTGGATTCGGGCTCCTTTCCCTGTGGATTCGGGATCCTTTCCCTGTGGATTCGGGATCCTTTCCCTGTGGATTCTGGTTCCTTTCCCTGTGGATTCGGGATCCTTTCCCTGTGGATTCTGGTTCCTTTCCCTGTGGATTCGGGCTCCTTTCCCTGTGGATTCGGGCTCCTTTCCCTGTGGATTCGGGTTCCTTTCCCTGTGGATTCGGGTTCCTTTCCCTGTGGATTTGGGCTCCTTTCCTGTGGATTTGGGCTCCTTTTCCTGTGGATTTGGGCTCCTTTTCCTGTGGATTTGGGCTCCTTTTCCTGTGGATTCTGGTTCCTTTTCCTGTGGATTCTGGCTCCTTTTCCTGTGGATTCTGGCTCCTTTCCTGTGGATTTGGGCTCCTTTTCCTGTGGATTCTGGTTCCTTTCCTGTGGATTCGGGCTCCTTTTCCTGTGGATTCTGGCTCCTTTCCTGTGGATTTGGGCTCCTTTTCCTGTGGATTGTCTGTTCACCTCCTTTGCCCAGCCTTCTGTGGTATTCCTGTCCTTTTCTTGTTGATATGCAGGAGCTTCTCGTATATTCTAAATGGTAGCCCCTTGCCTGTTTTTAACATCGCCAGTACCTTCTGCTCTTCGCCTGGCTGCTGGCTTACTCACGCATCTTTTATTGAACAGATCTCTCTCGTTGCGATGTAATCAGAGCCCTCAACGTTCCGCCATAAGGTTTGTGCCTTTTCCGTTTCGTTTAAAAACTCCTCCTCCCCCACTGCTGGGAAGGCCGCTCCTCACTCTCATTCACGCTTCACAGGGTTCCTTTTCCTTTAGGTTTTCATTCACTTTGAAAACAGTTTTATTGAGTTTATTGAGCAAAATACAGATAACGTCAAATAAGAAACCGGTTTGACACTCCTGCTTGGATAGAGCCACTAGCAGGATGTTTCTGTGCCTGATGTAGGTGTGCGTGTTTGTGTGTGTGGGTGCGTGTGCACACACGTGGACTCGTAGAGCACACACGGTTATCAGTGAACAGCTCATCCCTTCCCGAAGGTGGGTCATGCCCTGGTCCCCGTGACTCCGTCAGGCAGTTTCTTCCAGGGCTGGCCTTGCTTCCGGAGCTCCTCCCCTCCTGCAGTCAGCCTGTAAGGCAGGGGTCCTCAAACTTTTTAAACAGGGGGCCAGCTCACTGTCCCTCAGACCGTTGGAGGGCTGGACTATAGTTTTAAAAAAAACTAGTTGGCTGCTAAGCAACAGGCAGTGGCGGCAAAAACACCCGGCGGGCCGGATAAATGTTTTGGGCGGGCCGGATATGGCCCAGCCGTAGTTTGAGGACCCCTGCTGTAAGGCATCGGGCTCCAGGGGAGGTTCCCTGTTGTGACCATTCCCACGGATTACATCACCTGAAGAATTCTACCCCCTCCTCCCAAGGAGCTGGACCAGGCCCTCCCCCGCCAGAGCCGCTAAGGTACCAGATGGGCTCATTGAAACCAACTCCCTGGTACAGACCAGCTCCAGCCAGTTCAGTCCCGTGGGTATCAGACCAACCAGTTGGACTCAGATGAAGCCAACACAAACCAGATGGAAGGCAGGCAGGGTGGACGTGGTCCCGTGAGGGAGGATCTCCAGGCACGGTTGGTCCAGTGCCTGCTGCTTGTCCAGCAGCCCCGTGGGTGGTATTCCTAAGGCCCCTCAGGGTTTTGTTGACGCCTTTTATTATCTGGCACCTACCAGGGTCCCACTGACCCTCACCAGAATCTTGTCTCCTCCCCCTCTTATACCATGTGAGTTTGCACCTTCCTTGTTCAGTGTTGCTGAAGAGAGAGAAACATTGATGTGTGAGACATCAATTGGCTACTTCCTGCACACCCTGTACTGGGTGGGGATCTAGCCTGCTACCTGGGCGTGCACCCTGACCAGGAATTGAACCCAGGACCTCTTGGTCCATGGGGTGTTTAACTTTTTAAAAAAGCTGCCTTTGGTCATTTTGTAATATTGGCAGGAAGATTGATTCTGTGATCCACCTTTAGTGCAGAATCCTTACCCAGAAGCCTCCACTAACACCTCATTCCAGCCACATACGCCATGATACATTTCCTAGGAGCCATATTATAAAAAGCAACAAATGATGCCAGCTGGAGGGGCTCAGTGGCACAGTGTGAGGTCACGGACCAGGAGGTCAGGGCACACGCCTGGGTTGCAGGCTCCATTGCCCGTAGCGGGTGTGCAGGAGGCAGCCATTGATGGTTCTCAGCAGTGATACTTCTCTCTCCCTCTTCCTCCTCTCCGAGAACAACAAAAATATATTAAAAAAAGAAGCAGATGAAGTTAACTGGAAAATGTATTTTAATTAGCTAGTATATCCAAAATATTACAAATCAACACAAGGAATATCTTAATATGTTGAGACACCTGACCGTCTTTCTTCCCCGTAGCCCATAAACTGCGCGTGTCCCATGCGCCCCGGGCCTCCGCCAGTGCGCACCGCGCGAGCGGCCGGGACAGCGGCAGGTCTGCATCACCGGGACCTCATTCTCCCCAGTCCAGCCCCCGGGCCCGCGCCCCATCTCCACGCCCGTCCGCACCGGACCCGGGGGGACAGGCGCCGGGAGCACGGACCGGTGACCCCGATGTTCACGGAGAGCCCCGAGGCACGGGCGGCCGTCGCACAGCCCGGGCCACCGCTGCGAGGAGCGCGGCCCCATCCCCACGCCCGCGCCCGCGCCGCTGTCCCCGCAGGCGGCGCCCTCCGCCGGCCGCGCGGCAGGCTGTCCCCGCTGTGAGCGCCCGCCCACCGGAGCCCGCTCCCTCCGGGCGCAGTGAGGATAGAAAGCAGCTTCCGGTCCGCCCCGCACACGGTCCGGACGGGCAACGGGCGGCGCGGCCGGGGCTCGGCCGGACCGCGGGGTCGGAAGCAGGGTCCAGGGCGCGGCGCCAGGAAGGGGTCCCTCCGCTGGTCCGCGCCTCTCGCGCCGCGCAGCTGGGGGGTTGGGGGCGCCGGGACGGCTGGGAGCCGGCGGCGAGACCGGGATCTCCCGAGACACCGTTCCGCCCCCGTTCGTTCCCTCGCCACCGACCCCGCACGTTGCCCCGCCCCGCGACTCAGCTTCTGCTCGTGATTGGCCGTGCTTCTAGATAGGCCGCATCCTCGTTGGCTGAGGGCTCCAGATGGCGCGGTCGGGATTGGTGAACGTCCTCAAGGATCCCGCCTCCGGCCCCGGACGCGGCGCGCGATTGGCTGGCGCCGGAACGGTCTGCTCCCGGGCCGGGCCGGGGCGGCGGCGACTAGGCCTCAGGCAGCGGCGGTGGTGGTGGCGGTGGCGTCGGCACGAGGCAGGTGAGGTCCTGGGCGGGGGTCGGGCCGGGTGGGGCTCGGGGTGCGGCGGGCTGGGCGCCCCTCACGGCGGGCAGGGGCTTCGGGGACGCGCCAAGCTATGGCCCCGCCTGCGCCGCCAACGGCCGCCGCCCCCGCCTCAACGCCCTCCGCGCCGGAGGCATTCGCGGCCCGCGGCCCCTCGGCCCGGCCCCGCCTCCGCCCCGCCTCCCATCGTGCGGTCCCTCCGTCCTCCGTCCTCCGTCCCCGCCCTCAGCCCTCGGTGCTGCGGGGCCGCCCGGAGCGGTGGAGCCCGTGTCCTCCGGGCGGCGCTCCCCGGTTAGCGCGCTGTCAGGCCGCGGCCGCCCGCCCCGCCCCTGTCCCGCCCGGGTCCGTCTGTCGGCGGTAATCTGTCTTCTGCCTCGTCGGGACCCCGTCTCCCAGCGCCTTTGGGTGCTGTCCCCGAACCTTCAGCGGCACCTTCTCGTTGGGCAGCAGCGGGAGCGCCGCGCTCCCCGCGGGCGTCGGTCCGGGTCCCGCGGCGCGTGTGCTGGCCTGACCCCGCCGCCCACGCCTGGGCGGTGGAAGTGGGTGCCAGGTTGTGTCCTTCTCAGAAAGGCGGCCTGCACTTGCCCCGCTCCTGCTCCTGCACCTGCTCCTGCCCCCGCTCCTGCCCCCGCACCCGCTCCCGCACCCGCACCCGCTCCTACCCCCGCACCCGCTCCTGCACCCGCCCCTGCTCCTGCCCCCGCACCCGCTCCTGCACCCGCACCCGCTCCTGCACCTGCTCCTGCCCCTGCCCCAGCCCCTGCTCCTGCTCCTACACCCCCACCCTCCGTCCACGGCCGGTTCCCTGCACCCCCCACTCTCTGTACACTGCCAGTTCTCTGCACCCCCCCACCCTCACCCTCCGTCCACGGCCGGTTCCCTGCACCTGCACCTCCCACCCTCCGTCCACAGCCGGTTCCCTGCACCCCGTTTCTCCATGGCCGAGTGACACTCCATTGTGTGACTACCCCGCAGCTCACTTGTCTTCGTGAGTGGACATTCACGTTGTTTCCACCGTTGCCGGAGGCCAGTGCGGCGGGGACCCGTGTGCACATCTCCGCGTGGGCACCTTCCTGGGCGTGAGCTGCGCTGTGGGCCCATGGGTAACTGTGACATCAGGGGACCTCCACCCCGTTCTCCACACGGCCACCCACCTTGCACCCCACCAACCACCTTGCACCCCACCAACCGTGCAGGGGTCCCAGTGTCCGCACATCCTCACCAGCACTTTATTATTGTTTGGGTTTTTTAAAAATACGTTTTGTTTCTGTTTTTGTTTTTGTTTTTAAACAATATTTTTATTGACTTCAGGGAGAGAAACATCAATGATGAGAGAGAACCATTGATTGGCCGCCTCCTGCACGCCCCCTACTGCCCTGACCGGAAATCGAAAGGTGACCTCCTGGTTCACAGGTCGGTGGGTCCAGGCCCAGCCACGGAGCCACACGGCCGGGCTGTGGATTGCTGTTTTACACCATGGCCGTCCAGTGGGCGTGAGGCGGGATCTCAGTGGCTGTGGTTGTGTCTCTCGCTGTGCTTCCTGTTGGCTGCCCTGGAGAGTTGTCCCTGCAGTTGGCGTTTTACAGGGTGTCCGTCTCTCTGTGGAGTGGAGAGTCCGTGTGGGCGCTGGGGTCCGAGCCCTTCCCCCCACTGTCCTCCCTTCTCTGGGTGCCTCCTCGCTCTCTTGATAGTGTCCTTTGAGGCACGAAAGGTTTCATTCTCGAGGATGTCGCTTTAGCTGTTTCTCCTTTTATTGCTCGTGCTTTTGGTGTGATGATAAGTAGCCATGGTGAAACCAAAGCTAACACAGCTTTGCCCTGTGTGTGTGTGTGTGAGTTTTTCAGTGGTTTAGCCCTTGCGATTTGGTCGTGGGCCCGTTCTGAGCGAACTCTGCGGGGGGTGAGGCGCCGCCTCCATCCTGTTGCCTGTGGACGTCCAGTTGTCCCGGCTCCGCCGTGGAGGAGGCTGTTTTGAGTGGTCTTGGCCTCTTGTAGGAAATCAGTGGCCATAAACGTATGGGTTTATTTCTGGATCTCAGTCTGTTAGTTTATCTGTTTATCCTTTCGCCAATAACGTACTGTTTTTTAAGTTCAAAGTGTGAGTCTTCCAACTCTTTTTCAAGGTTGTTTGTGGCTATTTGGATCCATCGGTTTCATAAAAACTTAAGGATTAGCTTTGCCATAGCTGCAGGAAACGCCATTGGGGTTTTGATAGTTGCACTGACAGGGGAGTGTCACCAGGCTGACGGCCATGCCCGGGGCTGTCTTCCCAGTGACTGATGTCTTCTTCCTCTCACAGTGTTTGTTTGTTTTAAATACATTTTTATTTATTTCAGAGAGGAATGGAGAGGAAGAGAGAGATAGAAACATCACTGGGTATCAAGCCCGCAACCTGGGCATGTGCCCTTGACTGGAATTGAACCCGGGACCCTTCAGTCCACAGGCGGACGCTCTATCCACTGAGCCAACCCGGCTAGAACCTTAACAGTGTTTTAGTGTTCAGCGCACCAGTCTTGCACTTCCTTGGTTAAATTTATTCCTAAGTTTGTTACTTTTTTCTGATGCTGTTATAAGAGGAATTGTTTTCTTAGTTTTATTTTCAGTTTACTGTTAGTGTATAGAAATGCAGCTAATTTTTGTGTGGTTGCCCTTGTATGCTGCCGCTTTTACAATTTGTTTATTAGTTGTAGTAGTTTTTGTGAGTTCCCTAGGGTTTCCCACACGTGAGTTACGGCAGCTGTGAGTGGAGGGAGCTTCACTTCTTCCTTTGGACGCCTTTTATTTTCTCTCCTTGCCGCATGCTCTGGCTGGGGTCCCGGGCGTGCTGAGTAGCAGTGGTGACAGCAGGCATCCTTGTCTGCTCCTGATGATCCCAGAGGAAAGCTCTTTGGTCTTCCCCCTGGAGTGGGAGGTTAGCTGTGGGTTTTAGTAAATGCGTTTTGTCGGGTTTCGACAAGTGCTTGCTTGCCAGTTGAGATGATCAGGTGGTTTTGCCTACCTGCTTCTTACCCAGACTTTCAGCGTTCAGTGCCTGCTGTATTTGGTTCTGTCCTGCACCCTCACTTGCAAGTGTATGTGGGTGCCATGGTTTTGTCTTTGGGGGGAAGAGGGGGGTCCGTGATGAAATTGGATGATTTCTCAGTGCTCCTCATTGTAAGCCTTTGAGTCGGGTTTCATTCACCCTGTGTTTTATAGCTTCCAGGTTTCTCACTGTTGTCTTTTCTCCCTTTGGTTTTGTTCTTTGGGGTATACAGTGGGGCCTTGACTTACGAGTTTAATTTGTTCGGAGACCGAGCTCGTTAACTCAAATTACTCTATCAACTCAATGCAAAAAATCAGCCGAGAGACAGCTGGTATCTCAAAAAACTCGTTAGTCGGGACACTCGTAAGTGAAGGCCCCACTGTATATATGCCTTTTAAAAGTCTGGAGGAGAGTGGAAGCTAACATCTATGTTCGGTGCACCATTTTTAAATGGAAATTCCTTTGTGATCTCGTTTCAAAGGATGCTGGTGTTTGATAGGGTGTCTGCTCATAGCCATTGTCTCCTCATCCTGAACTTATGATGGTCAAATGGTCCCCAGGTTCTGCACACACAGCTGGTTTGAATTTGCCCGCAGGAAATGCCTGCCCTGCCTACGCCTCTCAGGTGAGGGAGAGAGAGTCCAGGGGACGCATCTGTTGTCAGTCGCTGCTGATTTGGGCTGAGTGCTCGGAACCCAGGATTACACCTGGGTTCCTGGTGCATGTGGGAACAAGCGGGCATGGCCGAGCACAGTGATGCCCGACTGGACTTGAGTGTCTGTGGGCAGCTGTGCTCCTGCCTCCTGTGGGGCCGCAGTCTTATTTAGTTGACTGGAAACACTCTCCTTTTCCTCTTTCCCTCGCTTCCTAAATTTGGAACTCGTTGCTGTTTTGACTGCTTCCCGGACTTGATTTTCAGATAGAGGAGACGAGGCTAGACTAGACCTGCTGGGTCTGTGTTGGAAACCGTTCACTCCCATTGGGCCAAAATAAACGTCGGATTTTCAAAGGATGAATACTTACATACTCTCTTTATTCCAATCAGACGCTGGGAGTGGCTCTCCTTCAGTAGTGTCTGCGTGGCTGGCAGCCTGAACTCTAAGGAGCGAGCTGGGTAGCTGGTGTTTGGCTTTTTACTGAGTCGCATAGGGACACTCAGTGAAGGTCGCTCGCTCTGAGTTTTAGCTTAGGAGGTGAGAACTCCGTGACAGATGCTTTTTGACGTTTGTGCCAACGACCCTGCAGGTCCCGGACTTAAGTCATGTGGACGTGATCGTGTGCAGATCAGTGTTGTTTGGCAGTGGGGTCAGAGGCGCTCCCAGGGGTCAGGCCTGAAAGCAGCGCTGTGCTTGGCTGCTTGCTTTGGTCTTAGTCATTCCATTTGCTTGGTTGCATCTTAATTAACATTATTGGGAGATGTCAGCTATATCTAGACCAGTGATGGCGAACCTATGACACGCGGACTCATTTTTTTGGTTGATTTTTCTTTGTTAAATGGCATTTAAATATATACAATAAATATCAAAAATATAAATCTTTGTTTTACTCTGGTTGCAAATATCAAAAAATGTCTATCTGTGACACGGCACCAGAGTTAAGTGAGGGTTTTTCAAAATGCTGACACGCCGAGCTCAAAAGGTTCGCCATCACTGGTCTAGACTGTGAAAAAGATCAATTTAATGATTGCTTCACTTGCTACTTAGGCTGCAAGCCTTTATAGTCCTGGAAGGCACTCGCTTTCAGCCTGCTACTTGGCATTAGAGGACAGGCATTACCAGGGCGATGGGAAGCGGTGCGGATGGCTGTTTGCACTGATGTACGCATGCAGTCCTGTGCCTGCTGTTCCTCGTTCTCATTCCCAGCTGGATTTGGGAATGAAGCGGGGTTCTGATGGATGAGGAGAGAGGTGCTTTGGATGCCCTGGGAGGACTGAAGAGGCGGGTCCTCCTCTTCCTGGTGCATTCAGCATTGGGGCGGGGTTTCCTGGGTGTGGTCGGACAGGAGCCGAGTGGGGAGATCTCAAGGGTATTTGCAGATTAAGGGCGGAGCAGGGAGCCTGCTAAGTGCTACAGGAGAGGCGTAGTTCTTGCCCTGGAGAGCTCAGGGTCTAGCGCCAGCAAGAGGTGGTCGCCCGGGCGGGGGCGGGGGCAGGGGCGGGGGGGGGGCAGGCAGAGGGTGATGCCCTGGGAGGAGGCCTGCTGGTCTGAAGGGGGTGGGGCAGGCAGGCCAGTGATTGGACAGGTGGATGATTCCGAGGCAGGAGGCAGGCAGAAATGCTCTCCAGGGGGTAAGAGGTGCCTGCCTCACTGTTTGCACAGGGAGCTCAGATGGGGTGGGTGAGTTACACTTGGCTGGAACTGTAGATCACGTCAGTGAGAGTAAGAGCCCGTGACCGACTGCCCGTGTGCTCCTGGGCCAGGGAAGGCCTTTTCAAGCCGGACATGAGAGTCAGCCAGCTCAGTAACAGATGTGGGGGCAGGGGGGTCCCTGGCCTATGTGATAGGAGTACGGTTAGCACACTGTACGACCATGAGGAAAAGACAAGCCTCCCACTGGTCGCCTCGCCTGGTGGCCCGGAGCCCCGGAGACTGCCACTCCCAGCGTTAGGACCTGTGGGGTGTGGTCACTCTCGGCCTCAGTGCGCAGCAGTGCCGCTGAGGGTACTTGCTGTGGGCACGCTCTTTCCCTAACCCGGCCAGGGCACTGGCTGTCCGACGGCTCCTGCGTGCTGGGCCCGAGGCTGCAGCAGACTTGTCCACGCTCCGTGTGCTGAGAGGCCCGCACAGAACACACCCTTGGCCTTTGGGCTTTTGCTGGAACACGGGGAGCAGTGCTGTTAGAGGAGCTCTTTGGAGAAGGTCTGGGCACGTCCTGGGAGGCGGACGGTGAGGTCTCCAGGGAGGCATTCGCGCCCCTGGAACGCAGAGTCCCGTTGTTATGTGAACAAGCGTATCTAGCCGCCACCCCTTCCTGCTGTTTCGTCATTTCCAAAAAAAGGAAAGAAACATCACATCTTGGCAAGAAACTGTCTTTCAGTACAGAGTTGCTGAAAATAGCTGAGTTCTATTTTTCATTCTGTTGCTTTATTTTTAAATCTACTTGTTATGTTTGTAACCGCATTTCGCCCTGTGCAGGGCAGTGCCCAGCAGGCTAGGTGTATTCACTGATGGCACCGGGCCGCTCAGGAGGGCTAGGGAGGCACCGGGTGTGCGCCCAGGAGCAGCCCTGGTGGGTTCGGGGCCTCCCCTCCGGCTCTTGAGGGCCACAGCGGACCACGCCCAGCGAGTCTGGCTGCCCCACTCTGCTTCACCCTGAGCACTCATTTTTTTTCTTTTTGAAAGGAGTGTTTCTTGGGTTAACTGCTTTTATACAACCAGTACTTAACTCTGAAAACATTGCAAACGGTACAGAAGGGATAAGTGAAAAGGAGAAGTCCCATTCTGTCATTTATCATTAAACTCAGTGTCAGGTTTTTCTGGATGTTTAAATACTCGCGTGTTCAGATGGCATCAGGGCATCCTGCCAAGCCCTTTCACATGTTTTCAGGCAGAGTCATTCATTTCTGATTGGCTGTTTTAAACAATCAGTTCATTTTTAAAGTGACTCAGTATAAATCATAGTTGTTTTTTAATAAACATTGTTTTGCTTCTTTAAAATGAAAATAGAATGAGATGCCAGTTCCTGTTTATGATGTTGTAGAAGTCGTTACCTGGAACATGGTCTTGGAAATAATCGTGTCTGACCCGGTTTGCGATTTTTTAAGTCTATAGGCAGAAATAACGAATGTTTTTATTAGTCTTCACATTATTTGGTTTTACAGAATTAAGATCCCGAGCAGAGTAATTATGTTAAGGTTTAGTACTGATTTTTAAAGGGGCACGCACCTTGGAATTTTAGTTTTAAAGGTGAGTCTTTACAATAATGAAAGACCTAAATTGGCACAGCTGCCCTTTGAAACCAACGCAGGTGATTAAGGAGCAGTGAGGGTGGAGCCGGGCAAGTGTGTGTGTGTGTGTTGTCTCCCCCGCCCCCTTTTCTCTGGAAGGTCCTGAGGGGACAGCCCAGCAGCAGAGGGTCCCTGAGGGCCTGTGTTTTGCGGGAGGAGCCCTGTGGGTCAGCTCCCCAGGGCACCGTGGCAGACGGCGCACCTGGAGCCGTGCTGAGCTGGGTGGAGGTCCTGCCTGTCACTGTCTCCTTGGATTGCTGCTCTCGGTGCACAGCTCTGATGGGGTCAGGGGTGGCGAGCCATTTCCACGGGGTGAGGAGGTTTCTAATGGGACTGCCACGTCAGCTACCGGGTTTCAGCTGGGCTCCCTGTAGTTGCAGCTGCTTCATCACGACTCAACCAGCTCGCAGACCCCGTGACAGTGCCTTCCCAGCAAGCCCGACAGCTGCCTGCATGCTCATGCACCAGTCGTGGCTGGAGCTGGCAGTGGTGAGGGGCTCTGCCACCCGCACCCCTTCCCTCCAGACTGAGCGCCCCGGGAAAGGGTGGGGCTAGCCCAGGGGTGGGCAAACTTTTTGACTCGAGGGCCACAATGGGTTCTTAAACTGGACCGGAGGGCCGGAACAAAAGCATGGATGGAGTGTTTGTGTGAACTAATATAAATTCAAAGTAAACATCATTACATAAAAGGGTACGGTCTTTTTTTTCAATAGTTTTATTCATTTCAAACGTAGTTTGCCCACGGCTGGGCTAGCCGCTAGCCTCACCTCCGAGCTTCAGAGCCCGACAGTGCTGCTGTTTCCTTTCTCCCACCTGGTGTGAATGTTACAGAGCCGCTGGAGCAGGTGGAGGGTGCTGAGGGAGGAGCCCCAGGTAATTTAAGAAGCACCTTAGCTCTGTTTGCAGCCCAAGCAGGACATGTGCATTGGCCTGAGCTGCTGGCCTGCCTGTCCTCCCTAGCAGAGCAGGTGGAGGAGGCCCGGGCACCTAAGCACGGGGCTTCCTGCTCCCTTGCAGGTGGCACTCCTGGCCCACATTTCCTGGCGTGTGAAGCATCCTGTTAGGTCTGGCAGCTCAAAACCGAAAGCTGTCCACCCTAAAAAGTACTCTGTACAGGGGCAGGAGAAGCTCCCTGGCCCCCTGCATGCTGCCCGCTGGGCTGGGCAGCCTGGGGGAGTCCTGCGGGCCTCTGGGCCGTTCCCAGTGGGGCAGGCATTTGGTAGCTCACAGCCTCCCCCCTGCAGCCCAGGCCACTCCCTGGGACCTGCCTGTGACCAGGTCTGACCAGGGACAACACTTTAGGGGAACAAAGGGAGTGGCCCAGAAGGGATGGAAAAACAAAGACAGTGAAGCCTGGACAGGGCCCCTCTGTGTCACATCAATTTGCAAAATGTTAACTTCAAATTCTTTACAGGATTTTCTGATGCCATTAAACACATGTTCCGTCCATTTTCCCCTGGCTGTCTCAATACTCTTCAGAAGTTGAAGGCAATCGGACCTCCCTCGAGTCTCAGGCTGAGGCGGGCGGAGGCCGCCCTTCGGCCCGGGTACAAATAGGAAGGCTCTCGGGTCACATGTGGGCTTTAATTAGCGGTGATGTAAACGAGACTGGAAGCGCATTTTGAAATGCTCAGCATGTCTATTTAGTTTTCAGTAGATAAGCTTTCAGCTCAGACAGGCTGCGGAGAAGCTGGCGCTGGCTCCAGTGAGCCGTCCCGGCCTGTGTCCCCGCGGCCCCGCGGGCGGACTTTGTCCTTTGTTTCCGCCAGGGGTGAGTGCCTTCCTCTCGGGGATTGCTAACTCAGAAGAAAACGGCCTTCTTTTTAAAATTAAAAGCATAGGCTCTATGACTTTATTCCACAGAGTTAAAGCTGACGTCGAAGGGAGCGTTAGTCCTGTGTCGGGCCCTGTGTCAGGCACACCTTCCAGGCGTTTCACTTGGTCCTGGGCTGTGCAGACCAGGGCCCAGGCAGCACTGCGCTGGCCACGGGCCTCCCTTATGCTAGGTGCTTGTCCCTGAGAACATAACATGGAACTCAGCTCGTGTGCTTACGGAGCAGACTGGCCTGAGCAGGGAGAAGCAAGGCCTTCTGACCAGCACCCTGTGCCCTGGTGGCGTCTGAGGCTGGCCATGGCATCAGTGGTCTCTCCGTCGTTCGGGCCTGAGCCCACTGCCTGGATCCCCACACTTCTGCTGCTGTTCCTCCAGCGGGCTTACCGTTGGGATTTGATCACACGAGTAGCTCTTTTACCAAAAATGTAGCCCTGTGTCTGTCACTCAGCTGTGTCCCGCTGTCAGCTGTGGGATTTTTTAGCCTGTTCCTGCTGCAGTCCCATCACGGCCAGTCGTGGCCCTCGGCTCTTTGATAGAACTTGGTTTCAGAAACAAGGAGCTACATTTCTTTTTAAGCCGTGGCCTGAGGCCTACAGCCACCTGGGGAGGGGTGCGGCCCAGCCTCGTCTGCGTCTCATTCAAACGTGGGTATAGCATGTTCCGCGCCTCTGAGAGCTTCTGAAAACATGGTTTGTTATGCGTGAGAAACGACCCGATCTGTCTCTTTTAGGTGGATGAAAATGTGAGATGTGTTAATGTAACTTTTTAAAACAAAGGCTGTAGGTTCACGTTCCTGTGTGTGTCCTCCTCACCAGGCCCAGGGACTGAGCCACGGCCAGACCTGCGGTGCCCTGTGCCAGGGCTGGGGTGTGAGCCTGGTGGCAGGGCTCTGTCCCTCGGAGCCGGCGCTCTGGTGCCTCCGCATCACTGTCCTGGTCTGTAAACTAAACGCCGTCACTGGTTGGCGCCAGTGATTCTGTGAACCAGTCCCAGGAACTTTCAGCCGCGGAGCACTTGGCACTGCCAGCTGTAGAGAGCGGGTCGGAATTAGGTAGCCTGGGGTTACTGATGGTCACAGTGCAGGTACTGTAAAATATTTTTAGCCCTAACCGGTTTGGCTCAGTGGATAGAGCATCGGCCTGCGGACTCAAGGGTCCCAGGTTCGACTCCGGTCAAGGGCATGTGCCTTGGTTGTGGGCACATCCCCAGTGGGGAGTGTGCAGGAGGCAGCTGATCGATGTTTCTCTCTCATCGATGTTTCTAGCTCTCTATCCTCCCTTCCTCTCTGTAAAAAATCAATAAATTTTTTTTTTAATATTTTTAAATATTTACGTGAAAGATCACTTTGGCAATGAAGTTAGGGAGCTTGGGTTTTGTTAGTGAGTAGCTAAAAGGGACTGAAATAAGGAGTCGGCTCTCCTCCGGAGGACGGGCAGCAGTGGGGCGTCAGTCCTGGTGCCGGGCAGCAGGCCCTGGTTGCCTGGTGAGTCACAAGCACACATCCTCCCCGCGGAGCCCTCAGTGCCCTGCTGCTGGGTGTGGCTCAGTTCCCGCCAGGCCGGTGACTGAGTGGGAGGAGCCCATCCACCGGCTCCGGTGGCTGAGCCTCCTGGGACCTGTTCTGAGCCCCACGGAAGGGTGGGGCCGCTGACCAGGTACCGAGCAGCTCCTGGTGCAGCGACGTCTCACAGGGTCAGAGGGCTAGGGTGTATTACTGACGCAGGGAAGAGTGTGTCGTGCTTATTGCGTGTGGGGGCTGGGGGCTGGGTCCCGGGAGGAACCAAGCGATGTTGGGATGTTGGTTAAAATGCAGGAGTTTTGTAGTATTTGGTGAAATTAATAGGCACAGTAAAATTTTTATGTATAAACACTGGCCTTTATTTCTATGGGTACTTCATTTTTTATAGAATATTTAGATTGTTTCCCAGAAAGTGGTGTGAAGTACATTTGTCTTAGCTTATACAAATCAGTCATTTTATTTAATTTCATTTTAAAAATTCAATTTATTTAAACTAATAAAAACTCCAAACAGTTCATCCATTTTCCCCACTTCCCATCTCTGACAACCACCATTCTGTTCTCTAATATTTTTGTTTGTTCATTTATTTAAAAATTAAAAAAATTAATTTCCTGTACGAGAGATCCTATGGTATGTGTCTCTGTCTGACTGCACTTAGCAGAATGCCCGAGGCGTCCATCGTGCTGTGGATTGCGTTCTTTTTATGGCTGAATAATACTCCACTGTGTTGCCTGACCGGTGTGGCTCAGTGGGTGGAGCGTCAGCCTGTGGATTCAAGGGTCCCAGGTTCGATTCCGGTCAAGGGCATGTACCTTGGTTGCGGGCACATCCCCAGTGGGGAGTGTGCAGGAGGCAGCTGATGGATGTTTCTAACTCTCTATCCCTCTCCCTTCCTCTCTGTAAGAAATCAATAAAATATATTTTTAAAAAAATACTCCACTGTGTACATGCACCTCAGCTGCTTCGTTCACTCGTTTATTGATGGACACTTGGCGCGCCCATGTCTTGGCTGTTGTAAATGCTGCTGCAGGGAACATGGAGTACATAGTCTCTTTGAGTTAGTGGTTTCATTTTCTTTGGATAAAAAACCAGAATTGCTAGAGCCTGTGGCAGCTCTAGTTGTAATTATTTGAGGAGTCTCCACGTTGCTTTCCCAGTGGCTGCACAAATTTACATCCCCACGAGCAGTGCACGAGGGTTCCCTTTCCTCCCTCCTCGCCAACACGTAGCTCTTGGCTCGTTGATGACAGCCTTTCTACAGGTGAGAGGTGGCACCTCACTGCAGTTCCGGTCTCCCCGTCCCTGGGGACCAGTGATGTGAGCACCTGGTCACGTGCCGGTCGGCCACCTCTACCTCTTCTTTGGGAAAATGTCTATTCGGGCCCTCTGCCCATGTTTCGTTTGGACTGTTGGTGATTTTGCTGCTGAGTTGTAAGTTCTTTATATATTTTGGATACTTACCTCTTATCAGATATGACTTGTTAATGGTTTCTCCCATTTGGTTGGTTACCTTTCCATTTTGCTAATAGAACCGTTTTCGTTTGATGTGGTCCCACCTGCTTGCTCTTGCTTTTGGAGTTACACCCGAGACCTGTGCAAGCGGCTTATTGCCACCACTAGGTTTTCTTTCCTTGTTCCAGGTCTTACATTCAGGTGTGTGTGTGCGGAGTCAGACAGCCGTCCAGCCTCACTGTCGGCACGGGGCTGCCCCGGCTTCCCAGCACGTTGACGGGGAGACTGTTCTTTCCCCACCCGCGTTCCCTCCCGTGTCGTCCAGTCACCGGCCATGTGTGCGAGGGTTTACTCCTGGGCTCTCTAGTCCATTCCTCTGTGCGCCCGTTCTTATGCTGATGCCACGCTGTTTTAATTACTGTAGCTTTGTAATACAGTTTGAAACCTGGGAGCATAAATGCCTCCAGCTTTGTTCTTTCTCAAGACTGCTCTGGCTATTTGGGGTTTTTGGTGGTTTCATACAAATTTTTGGATTGTTCTATTTCTGTAGAAATCAGTCATTTATACATAAATATTTTTTGTCCAGGATGGTTTTTATTTTTCCTTTTATCTTCCTTTAGATTATTCAGCAACAGATTGTGATTCGCATTACTACTATGAGCATTAAAAAAAAGTTGGAGTGACTGTGTGTGTGTGCATGTCAGAGAGAGAGAGGAAAAATGTTTTTAGACAGAGGAAAGTTTGAGTCATTACAAAGAAATCTAGTTGACAACCTGAGAAGCCGTGTGCTCCATTCAACACTTTTTAATTTGAAAATAATGTTTTCTTTTGGGGAAAATGAAAGTACAAGCAGTGCCTCAAGCTGCTCTGTTGTCCTGCAGTTTCTGACTCTGGAAACTTCGCGTCTAGGGGCGCACAGGGGTGACTCCTGACTGTGCAGCAGAGTCTTTCTTTTTTAATTAACAGCAACGAAAAGTTATTTCCGAAGCACGAGAACACGTGACTCCTTCGGGAATTTAAAAATAGGTCGTGAAATGGGTCCTTGGTCTTTGGAAAGTGCCCCAGTTTTCATAATTACAAGTCAGTCGATCTGGTATCTCCCCTGGGTGCGTTTATGGGTCTGTCGGTTAGGGACTGAATATAGCAGCAGTGCTCCTGCACTCACGTGTAATTATGAGAAACCTCTGTCCTTTGTTTTAAAGATGAGAAACACAGAACTGCTCGCCAGCGCGGCCGTCAGTAGACGGGGCGGCTGGCTGCCTGGCGGGCAGCGGTCGGCAGGCAGGGCCTCTGCGTGTGCTCTCACCTAACCTGACTTGCTTTTTCCACCTTCTGCAGTATGAGTTGAGACTGTGAACATGGACTTTTCTCGGCTCCACATATACACGCCGCCTCAGTGTGTGCCCGAGAACACTGGCTACACGTATGCACTCAGGTGAGCGTGTGTGTCTTGTCACTCCTCAAATGCCATTGAATTAACGGGGCCTCTGTGGGGCTAGAGTGTTATGTTTAGGAAGAGAAAATATCCATGAACTTCGTTATGCTATGTTTTTATGAAATTACCGAACCGACATGGACACTGTGAGGGTGTTTTGAAAATGGTACGTTGCTGATGACTCAGTGATTAGTCATTGCACACGAAATGCTGTTTTAACTCCACCCAGAGGGCTGGCCCGGGACTGAATCTCGGTGGTTATGTTAGGGCTGTGTGACTTACTAACGCCTGGGTCTCTGATAGTTGTCCCAGCTCTCCTGGGAGGACTGCCTTTGAGAGGAGGCACCACAGAGGGCGGGGCGGGGCAGCCAGGTCCGGAGCCCCCTCCTGACGCTCAGCGCTCTGCTCTTGCACGTGCTCTGCCCTGAGTCTGCACGGAGAGGGTGCTGACCTGTCCTTTGCATGTCCAGTTTATCAAATAGAAAGGATGACTGACAGGAACTTAAGTATCGTAAAACCACGGGTAGTGCCGACGGACGGACGGGCCCCTGGATGGTTAGGATTTGATTGACAGGGTTTGCGCTCACGGAAATGACTCTTCTAAAGTAAAGTGTGATGGGAACTTCAAGGACATGGGAGGGTATTTCAAGGACAATACTTTTTTAGGGCATTAGTCAAATCTCACATTTAATGATTGTGTTTTCACTCACACTTTCCATAGTAACACACTCTTTATTTTGTTTGTTAAAAATCCTGTAGTATTGTGTTAGCCAGTTTGGTTCAGTGGATATAGAGCGTTGGCCAGCGAACTGAAAGGTCCCAGGTTCGATTCCGGTCAGGGCACATGCCCTGGTTGGGGGCTTGATCCCCAGTGTGGGGCGTGCAGGAGGCAGCCAATCCATGATTCTCAGCATTGATGTCTATTTCTCTCTCTCACTCTTTCTTCCTCTCTGAAATCAATAAAAAATATATCTTTTTTAAAAAAAGTCTTGTAGTATTTTATAAGAAATTGAGTGGGCCAGCTCAAGTAAACTATTCCTTATTCTATATTGTGGAGCATAGTTATTCTTCTTGCTAATTTACTTTTAGCTTTTATAACCCATTTTAAATAGTTTTTAAAGATGCTTGTGTCTGGGTCTCTGTGTGGGGACGGCAGCACTGTGAATTCAGGAGCTGGCAGCCTTCCCTAAGGAGGAAGGACGGGCCGGGTGGTCCTGCAGGCTGTGCTGGGTCTTTGCTGAGGGCAGTGGAGACCAGTGAAGGGTTTTAACTAGGAGCAGTGTACCCAGGTCTGTGCCGGGAAAGACACGAGGCTGCAGTGTGGAGAAGGGGGTTCCCAGAAGTTGTCCTCTCGGCCTTGTCCTCCAGACCCTCCCCGTCCTGCTCCCCCACCCGTGGCTGACGCTCTGATCCCTCTCCTGGCTGGTGGCTGGTGACCGAGCTCCCGGTGACGGCTCTGTGCGCAGCGCGGCTTCACGCGGCGCAGCCTCTGTGGGCACGGGAAGGCCGCTCTGCATTTCGTGCCTGTTTTCCTGCGGAGAAACTGCCCGGCCGGCCTCCGCTGGTGCCGCAGTCCGGCCCCAGTGCGCTGTTTGGGAGCAGGTCTCTGAAGGGTGGGCGCTCAGCACAGCTCTGCAGAGCCTGCCAACTCGTCCCTCCCAGCAGCTCCCACATGTCAGACACCAGTCAGTGCTCCAGCGTCCCGGGCCGTCTCTTTATTCACCACGATTTTAAACGCCAGCCTGCACAGGACGCGCCCGCTGGCCTGCGGGGGGCCGTGACTGCCGGTGGATCTGTGCTTCTGGGGCTGCAGTTCGGGGAGGTTTGGTCGGCCCAGGTTTCCGTGGTTTGTGGCCTGACTGACGGCAGGTGGTGCTTCCTGCTGCACTCTGCGCGGCTGCATGGGCCTGCCTCTCCCTCGGGTGGAGAGCGGGTCAGTGTCCACCTGCCCCCTCGCTGAAATCCCATCTCTCTGCGGCGTGGGCGTGGCGGCGCTGGGGAGCTGGGTCAGGCCTCCTGTCCTGCGGTGGGCACCCTGCTGGGTGCAGGCCTGGCTGGGAAGAGCTGGCCTTTCAGTCTCGGGGAAGTTGGTTTTCTACCCCTGATCTTAACCAACAGGCCAAGGATGATGGGGGGGGGGGGGGTAGTCAACAAGTCAGCTGATAAGGGAAAAGAAGGGCCTGCTGTGATTATTTATTTTATCAGAGGAGAGGGGAGAGGGTGTCTGGCCGTGATGGTGAGGAGCCATAGAGAGAGGCTGAAGGCAGCGAGAAGAGGTGCTGACAGCGAGGCCCAGAAGGTGGAGGCGCAGCCTGACGGGCCCTGGGGTTCCCTGCACTGCGGATGGCGCGTGACGGATCCTAATGGGCGGTCGGAGACGGCCTACTCTCCGAGGGGGGAAGGAAGCAGGCCTCGGGGACCGGAGTCGAGGTGGGGGCAGGGGAGGTGACCTGGAAGTGAGGCGGGGACAGAGTTAGCAATGCTGTCAGCACCTGGGACCAGGTGACCCACACAGGTTGCCAGGCCGGAGCGAGGACCTGTGGGTGTGGACAGAGCGATCTCTGGTCCTTGCAGCCGTCGAGAACTGAACAGAGAGCTGCGAGCGATGGCCAGGCCCTGGGACCGTGGCCCGCGGGCGGGTGTCGCAGCCCAAGGCTGCTGGTCACGGGAGTGGAGGCCTCTGAGGCTGAAGGACATTGTGGGGAAGGTCCAGGAGACGGGGGGCGAGGGGTCGGCGTGGGAGGATCAGCTTAGGGGTAGACATGCAGAAAGCACCCCGCTGAGCGTGGGTGTGGGCTGGAGTCCCCAGCTGGTCTCTGCACACGGCCTGCTCGGCCCGCAGACCGGCCTTGGTGGGCGCCTGGCATCCGCTGCCCACTGCACAGCTCCTCACACCCAGGGTCCAGAGTAGGTTCCGGCTTTCAACTGCAGTAGATTTCCTTCAGTCTTTGGATTAAAAGTGCGTCTAAATAGATTTTTAAAGACCATAACAACACAGCGGAGGGGCGAGCCAGACTGAAACCTGGCCCTCGAGGGTGGAGCGAGGCTCCCTGTGGGGCTTCGTCTGTGCTGCCTGCGTTATCTCCCGGTGCTGTCACCAATGCTCTCGCCCCCCAGCTTCACAGAGAACCAGTGAAGGGCTTGAACACCCATTGGCGCGGGGTTGCTGGGTGGGTGCTTGGCTCCTCGTCTCCGCAGACGTTTGGGTCTTTCCACTGGGGCTGCGGGCGCATCTCCCTGGAGGAGCCTGTTTCGTAGGATGGATGGGATGGCGGGCCCAGCTCAGGCCGGGGCCACAGCCCTGCTGTCCTGGAGGCAGGTCCCTGTGGAAGGAGGGCTGAGCCCGAGAGGGGATTGCTGACCCCTGCCCTGCCCTCCCTGCCGTGAACCCAGCCTGGTTTAGCTCTGGGGGCGGTAGCTCTGTGACCAGTTTGACGGAGACCTTCCAGGTCTTTCTGTGCTTTATGTGTAAGATGTGGTTTGTTTTCAAGTTTGTCTCAGTTCAGATAGGACAACCCTGGAGTGTGTCTTCCTGTGAGAGGAGAGACAGACCTTTAAGGGTTCGGACAGCCTCACAGCTGAGGAAACATGGGCGTGTCATGTTTATCTCCTCCCTCCCCACCCCCAACAGGCGGTCTACATAGGCTGCTGTTCTAACATTCTTCCAGAAGCTTCGTCCCGCCCAGCTGTGATCTCAGGGTGGCTGGGGAGGGCAAGGAGAGAGCCGCTCCCTTTGTCCTCTGGAGTGCCCAGTTGACTGTGCCCATCACAAGGCTGTGGCTTGGACAGAGGCGGGCAGACCTGGCCATCACTATCCTTCCTGCGGTTAGTTCATGAAGGGCCATCCGTGACCGTGGACGGGTCCACACCTGCAGGTGGAGCTCTGTTTTGAAAGAACGTGCTTTCCTTAAACTGAAGTCATCTCTATGTATATAATCTATATACATAAAAGGCTAATATGCTAAGTGTCCGACCGGTCGCTATGATGTGCACTGACCACCAGGGGACAGATGCTCAATGCAGGAGCTGCCAAGCGGCAGTGACTTGGCAGCAGTGGTTCTCAGGTGATGCACCCCAAAACCAGAGAGGAGGGAGCCTGGTTGATTCCTCGCGGGGCCGCGCGATTCCACCTTCGGCCGTGGGTTATGTTGTGGCTGGGGCGCTGTCGGCCCTGAACCTGGTTACTGCTCACTGCGCTTGCGTTCCACACCCTGCACGACAGCAACTTTGCCGAGTGCCCTCTCCCACTCCGGGACCCTCGGGGGATGTCGGGGAGCAGGTTTCGGCCCAATCCCCACAGGCCAGGCCGAGGGACCCCACCTGGTGGAGGGACCCCGCTCACTCCACAGACGCTGGGGAGGGACTGCGGGAGGTTGGCTCCAGGACGTGTCCAGCCCGTCTCACCCAGTCCCGCCCCGCCGGCCACCTTCTAATTAATTTCCTTTCAATGTGCACGAATCTGTGCACTGGGTCACTAGTAGTTGTGTAAAATATTTTGGGAAGAAAACAGGCGATTTTAGCCTATACTAAAATGATGTCCTTGGCCTCCTTGCTGCACACTCAGTGTGGCGGCCGCAGGCTCCCACTCCAGCCCCTGAGTCCACAGGAGCAGGCTCTGAAGGCGTGTGGCGTGTCTCATGCCTGTGCTGTGAAGCCCTGGTGCCAGCTACTGTTGTGACTGCATGTTCTAGTGTCAGACCTGATGAGTTTAGGAGGAAGCTCTGTCTGTAATACCAAATGTGATGCAAAACTGTTCCTAAGCCCATTCACTTCACCCCGGTTGCCAAGTCCTTCCCATGCTGCCTTGGGCAGTGGGCGTCCCACACCACCACTCCCGTGGGAAGCCTGCAACACGTGGCACTCCCAGGCACCCGTCTCCCCCCCCCCCCCCCCAAGCCGGTGCCCTGGGTCTGCAGTCTCCCTCCCTCAGCGTCTCGACACCCTCAGCCGGGTCCTGCCCCTCCCCTCCTCACAGTGACCTGTGCTCACCTCCTCCTACCTGCCAGGTGGTGGCTCCTCCCTGCTGGTGGCCCTGTAATATGTGTCCTGGTGAGCAGGAGCCCTGAGCACGCTGGCAGTGCAGGAGGCACGCTCCCACCCCGAGGTGACACAGAGCAGGCCCTCAGAGAATGGTTCTTGGTTTGGAAAAGCTTGCTAACAACACAGAGGGACACACCTTTCAGTTCACGCTAACTCCATGGAGGGCTGAGTGAGCTCCCTGGCTTGTGGCCTCTCGATGGTGAGTTAGAGGCAAACGAGCGGATGGTCCAGCACCTGCTTCCTCCTGTCCTGACACGGGTCACTCAGGACTGTGTGCGAGTCCTGCTCGGGAGGGTCGCTGTCGCTGCTGCGTCATCGGGTGTGGGGGACACGATGGCCCGCAGGTGGGGTTCAGCATGGCGGCAGCGAGCGAGCTCAGGTCAGCTCTGACCTAAACAGCAGGCACGGGGGCTGGTTTCCCCCGCACCAGTCTGGTGCAGCCTGTCTGCCTTGTAGAAGAGTCACAATGGTACGGGTGTTTCTGAAAAGGCGCCATAGGTCCCACCTCCTCTGTTACGTGTGTGTGTGTGTGTGTAAAGTGGTGCTGTGAGCGTGTTCCTCTGACACGTGTCTCTCCTTCCAGTTCCAGTTACTCTTCTGATGCCCTGGATTTCGAGACTGAGCACAAATTGGACCCCGTGTTTGATTCTCCAAGAATGTCCCGGCGTAGCTTGCGCCTGGCTACCACTGCGTGCAGCACTGAGGGGGGCCAGGCGGGGGACGCTGACTCCTGCCTCGGCAGCACAGCCTCCCTGAAGGACAGAACGGCCAGGTGAGCCCCGCCTTGGTGCTCACACATGAGCTCACACCGGGTAGAGCCCAGCGCACACACTGGTGGTCTGTAAGACCAGCTCTTGGATCTGAGGACAGGCGTGCACACAGACCCACAAGTGGTCTCGTGGCTGTGCTGCCAGTAGGGCTGTTGGCGTTGGTGTGCTGAGGGCAAGGCTCCCCAGGTCTGCAAGCCTGGGGAGGGTGTGGGTGCCCCTCACGTGGGCACAGGCCGCCAGAGGCTGCTAGGGGCGGGGCCATTGCAGCCAGTCTGTTACTAAAACCTGTGCAGCACCAGACTGCCCGTGCCCGCGCCCAGAGGAGCAGTGGGCGAGCTCGGTGTGCGTTCGAAACAGAGTGGAACTGAAGGTCTCCTGTGGGCCACGTGAGAGTGGCAGGTTCCCCTGCAGGCTCTTCTGTCGGGAGCGGGGAAGGTGCTGTTAGGGATGCTGCTGGCCAGCGGGGCTGGATGGCGTCTACAGCCCTGCTCTGGTCGGGGTCCTCTCGGAGTTTAGAGACGGGGTTTGCACCTCCCTCCCCCTGGAGACTCAGCAATAGACCACGAGCTGCAGTGGTTACAGCTGTGCCTACTGCCAGCTCCCACCCAGCACTGCTCCCTCAAGGGGCTTCTGCTCCTGGTCTTAGCGATATGCAGGGTCTGAAAGCGTTAGAGTTCAAGGCCTTCACCTTTGTCACTTGTGCCCACGGGGAATGGGGGTTCTTTTAGATTACAGCCTCTGCTTGCCGGACTTAATGTCTTTCCTGGTGACTGAGGAGTGGAATGGGGTGTGCGAGTGTGTGGTCACTTGGTTTAAAAAGGAAGGGGGGGGTAGACTTAGAAATCATATGCTTTTTTATTTTTATATTTAGGCTGTTTTTATACGAGGTTATTTTAAGTTTTAACCACGACAGTTTTAGAAGGAGCTCTTGGACCCCAGCTTAGGACTCCGTTTCCAGATCAGTGGGTGTTTCATTACAGCAGAGAGATGTACAGAGATGCTGCCTTAGAAATGCATTGTGTAGCCCGGCCGCGTGGCTCAGTGGTTGCACATGGACCCATGAACCAGGAGGTCACTGTTCCATTCCCAGTCACAGCACATGCCGGGTTGCGGACTCGATCCCCAGAGTGGGACATGCAAGAGGCAGCCGATCGATGATTCTCTCTCATCATTGATGTTTCTGTCTCTTCCTCTCCCTTCCTCTCTGAAATCAATAAAAATATATATATTTTTTAATTTTTAAATGCTGTGTTTATTCTCAAAGGTTTTGTGTGTGTGAAATATAATCCTTTTGTATTTACAAGAAAAAGTCTATGAACTTACTCCTTACTCCTTTCTTTTTAGAACAGCAAAGCAGCACAGCAGTGCGAGCAAACTGGCTTTTAGTGTAAACCGCCCCTCGAGGCACGTTGCTGCTGGCCAGAGCAGCGGTCTGCAGGGCGCGGCCTGTCTACGGCCGCCCGTGCTGGACGAGTCTCTGATCCGAGAACAGACCAAAGTGGACCACTTCTGGGGTGAGTTGTCTGCGTGTGATTACTGCTCAGACTGTTCGGGACGGAGGGAGGTAATGGCCAGTGGAGCCCCGTGAGGTCAGATCTTCCTCAGGCTCAGAAAGCCCACACGGGAAGCCGCATAGGACGTCACCGTCGGCTGGTCAGGTAGCAGGCGGAGAGCCGCTGGTCAAGCGCGTCCTTGTGGTCACTGGCCGTCCGTGAGCAGTGAGCTCAGGCTCCCTCGGCCTCGGCAGTGGGCAGGCCGTTTGTGAGCCATTGGACAGCACCCAGAGTGGACACAGTGACTGAGCTGACTTGACTGAAGGCAGCCATTGGGCGACCCCACTCCTGCCAGGAATGGCAGGCTGCGGGCGGCAGCTCTGATGGGCGCAGACCGTGCGGCGTCCCCTCCATGCCCTGGCCGGCCTCAGGGACAGAAGGCCTGGGCTGTTCCAGGGAGTGAGGCAGCGAGCGGGGGGTGGGGGGTGGGGCGGGGGGGGTTACCGTGTCTGAGAAACGGCTGGTCCCGCAAGTCCTGCCTGCATGCTGCGTCCTTAGCACCGGCAGTGTGCGCATGTGGGTGCATGCCTGCGTTTTCGTCAATGTCCTTCCACCGCCGTCAGAAGACGGTGTGTATGTATTGGAGAAATTGCCATTGACGTTAGGCGTGTCAGGAAGTAAATCTTGACCAGCGCCATAACGCTGAGTCATTAACCACTGTAACCTTTCCTTTTTGGAGTGGGTTTTGCTCTGTTCTGATCATTTGAGCTCAATTGCAAAAATGTGTGTGTTTTAGGTCTTGATGATGATGGAGATCTTAAAGGTAATGACTCAGTCCTTTTTCTGCCCTTCGTTTTAAGATAGAGTGTGAGTGAGGGTCCACAGGTTGTGAGCAGCAGGCCCCCTCTGCTTTTTGAAACCCTCAGGTGGAAATAAAGCTGTCGTTCAGGGAAATGGCAAGGTGGCCGCAGATGCAGCCTGGAGCAACGGCTACACCTGCAGGGCCTGCACCCTGCTGTCCGAGCGCCAGGACACGCTCCCCACGCACGGCGCCTCCTCCAGGGTCTACTCGAGGGACAGGAGTCAGAAACGTAAGTCCCGCTCACTTGTTTAAGAGGTAGGAAAAGGTTCCACGTCCCCTCTTACAAACCTGCCATCACAGGCCTCAGCATCTGCACTTTTTCTGTCGTAGACTTGAACTCAAAATTATCCTATAAAAGTTTAAGAAATGCACCAAAAAGTAGCTGTGCTCCTTCTTATCCTCTTTCAACTTACGTTTATTTAAAAATATATTTTGGCCAAAACCGGTTTGGCTCAGTGGATAGAGCGTCGGCCTGCAGACTGAAAGGTCCCAGGTTTGATTCCGGTCAAGGGCATGTACCTTGGTTGTGGGCACATCCCCAGTAGGAGATGTGCAGGAGGCAGCTAACCAATGTTTCTAACTCTCTCTCCCTTCCTCTCTGTAGAAAATCAATAAAATATATTAAAATATATATATATATATATATTTTTTTATTGATTTCAGAGAGGAAGGGAGAGGAGGAAAGAGATAGAGTCATTGATCACCTGCCTCCTGCACACCCCACACTGGGGATTGAGCCCGCAACCCAGGCGTGTGCCCTGACCAGGAATCAAACCCAAGACCTCCTGGTTCATGGGCTGACGCTCAACCATTGAGCCACGCCAGTCAGGCCATCAACTTACATTTCATGTGGTTAGTGTTTCTGCCCTGGGAGTGTCTGAAAGTCTATAAAGTTGCACTTAGATGAAGCTGCTGGGACTGTGCGGTCACTTTCAGACACACGTGCACCCACGGAGCAGCTCCACGGGGCGCCTTGCCTCCCGCCGGAGGGGCTCATGCCAGCAGGAGGGAGGGCGCAGTCCCTAGTCTCCAGATTCGTGATCGAGGGAGCTTCATTTCGGGGACAGCTCAGCCCTGGCCTGTTGGGGTGGCAGCTTCACTTCCTGTCCCCGCGGGCAGCCACGGCACCGGCAGCAAGTGCTGGAGCATGCAGGCCCTGGGGGGGGCTCTGGAGCTATGCGACTGTTGGAACTTCCATGGCCTCCGCAGGCCGGGCTGCAGGGCTGCCTCCTGCCCCAGAGCTGCAGGCCTCCCTCCAGGTTCTGTCGTGTGGCTGAGATGCCCCTGCTGGCTCCGGTCCTCCACCCCCCGCCCCCCGACTTCCTGCCTGTGGTCCCTGCTCCCATGCTCGTGGGAGGCTGGGGAGCCCTGGGCTGAAACTGCATCACCTCGCTTCCGAGTCCTTGCTCCTGTGTGCTCAGTGTTGGTCAGCCTGCAGGGCTGGAGGCCACACCCGGCAGGTGACCAGGTAGGGACAGAAGGTGCCAGGAGAGTAGGGCTGTGTTTGAGCATGAGTGTGCTCAGTTAACATTTCTCAGGTGACTGTGGACATAATGGACGATGGTACCAGGACTCAGAGGTCTTGTCACAGCTGCTGATGCTTGTGGTTCTGTCTGCTGTGGCGTTAGGGACACAATAGGAAAGCAGAAAGGGGAGGTGAGGGTAGATGAACAGGAGGACTTCCTTTCTAACATGGCGACGCATCGAACCTGGGTAGGCCATGTGGAGCCCGCATCGCCAAGCACTCCCTCTGCTGTGGGCTCTGCCCCAGTGTCCTGGCCTCCTGGCAGCACTGCCTGTCCCCACCCTGCAGGCTGCCACACTGAGGCTCAGCTGTGCTGTGTGTCCACGTCCTGCCTGGTTCAGGGTTCGGGATCTGGAGAAGGGCCGCGCGTAAATGACAGACAAGACAAGAAAAATAATAATTTGGAAATATTGGGGGCCAGGCGGAAAGCCCAATGCAAGGGAAAGGACGTCCCTTTGTGCCCAAGCCTTGCCAACCTTTTATTTAATTTTGGATACACATCTAGGCCTTACACCGGTAATTGCAGTAACAGACAGACTATCTTAAAGGTCGGTAAATATTAGAAGGATTTACTCTGAGACTGTTTGGTCAGGAAATAGCTTGAGCCCCATTGTCTGGACTAAACAATCAGTGCATAGCTCTGGCCCTTGCCAGGGCTCAAGGTTCACCAGCATCCGGGCTCCTTGTTTACATTCTCTGATAGTGAAGACAATGGGTGATGGAGCTCGGGGCTGGCCGCGGGCATCTTGCCTGCAGGTGCCGTCCCGGGATCCCACTGACCCGGTCACTGTCCCCCTGCGGCTCTAGGAGGGTCTCAGCCCAGAGACTTGCCAGTTCTTCATATTTTCATACTTTAAACATTTTTCAGTCTGATGGGTGGAAATTGGGACTTTGGTGTTTTTTTATCGGGGGCCTGACCCTGCGTTACCTCTTAATAAATGGCTCTGCTTTCCAGCCTCTGTTCAGAGTGCAGGCAGCGTAACAGGCTCTTAGAGAAGTGCCAGCCCCCGGGGTCGACTGCTTCACAAAGCCGTTTGCAAAAAAGCTCTATTTTTATTTATTTATTTTTTTTAATTTTACTTCCTTTTTTAAAAAATATATTTTATTGATTTTCCACAGAGAAGAAAGGAGAGGGATAGAGAGTTAGAAACATCGATGAGAGAGAAACATCGACCAGCTGCCTCCTGCACGCCCCCCAGTGGGGATGTGCCCGCAACCCAGGTACATGCCCTTGACCGGAATCGAACCCGGGACCCCCCAGTCCGCAGGCCGACGCTCTCTCCACTGAGCCACACCGGTTCGGCTACTTTTACTTTTTTAAAATGACTCCAACCCCCTCCCCCCCAGCCCGCTGCCTCCTGCCCGTCGTCTGAGTCGCTAAGGCTTTTCTGCACAGGGCAGTGTGAGCCGAGGTTCAGAGCGCCTCCTCGCAGACCGGGTGGTCTCCAGTGGGCGGTGCGCTCGCCCGGTGGGGCAGGTGCTCACCCACCCTCAGTGACGTGAAGAAGCTTTTCCAGGAATAAAGGTTTCTAGCAACTGAACCTTTAGCGTACCCCCCCACGCATGTTAGGGCCACAGAGGGAACGTGTCAGGGTCCCACCGTGTGTCCTGGAGCCCAGGCGCTGATGGAGGCGCGCTGTGCGACAAGGCCTGGTGCAGCGGCTCCGTGAGTGCACAGCGCCTCTGTCTGGGCCCCTCGAGTGCTGTGGCAAGGACCTGGGAGGTGCGCTGGCCTCCCCTGGCATCCGTCCTCCAGGCGGCAGTGCAGGAGGAGCATGTGTGTGAGCAGCAGTGGGTGAGGTGAGCTCAGACGGGGTCTCGTGTGAAGATGGCCAGAGAGAGACTCGTGGCGGCAGCTCCGCCTCGTCAGGGTGGCGGTCCACTCCCGGCAGTGCCCTTGTTGTCACCTTCCCCAGGTGTTGTCTGGTGTCCATTTACAAAGCGATTCTGGTTTGCTTGACGCGAATGGTTTGGCTCTGATTGTCGGGGAGGAAATGCTGGCTTTGTGGGAGGCAATTAACTGTGTCCACGGTTTTTTGATAGGCGGTGCGTCTCTCTACGTGGATAGGATTCTGTGGCTGGCCACGTACACTTCGTCATCCTTTTCATCATTCTTAGTGCAACTTTTTCAAGTGGTTTTAATGAAGCTCAATTATGAATCAGAAAATTCCAAATTGAAAAGCTATGAATCAAAAGATCGTGAATCAGAAAGCTATAAGTCAGAAAGCCATGACTCACAAGGTACTTCAATACGTTTTTTCTCTTTTTTCCACCAAATAATGCTTTCGAGGTGGAGACAGCGCTCCTTTCCCGCGTGGCGCTCACGCTGCTGCTCGCACGGGCTCAGGCTTTCCTCTGGGAGCTGGCGGAGGGCTTCCTGTCTTTTGTGTGTGGCTCCGTTTTCTGACAGTTGACCAGTGTTTAAACATTTTTAAGTCACTTTTAAAAAAATATATTTCTTTATTGATTTCAGAGAGGAAGGGAGAAAGAGAGAGAGAAACATCAATGATGAGAGAGAATCATTGATCGGCTGCCTCCTGCACGCCCCTTCCGGGGATCAAGCCTGTAACCCAGGCACATGCCCTTGGCCGGAATCGAACCTGGGACCCTTCAGTCCGCAGGTTAATGCTCTATCCACTGAGCCAAGCTGGCTAGGGCTTAAGTCACTTTTTAAAAATCCTCATGCGAGGATATGCTTACGGATTTATTTTCGTTTTTAGAGAGAGGGGCAGTGGGGAGGAGAGAGAGGGGGGGACATCCATCAGTTGCCTGGCATGTGCCCTGGCTTGGAATCGAATCCCCACCCTTTGGGTGTACGGGAGGACGCTCCAACCACCTGAGCCACACGGCCAGGGCTTTAAGCCACCTTTTAAATAAAAATTTAATATGCTCAGTTTCTGATTCTCTTTTAAAGCAAAAACAACTTATTTGAATGGCATTTAGAACGATGTTTGGATGCATTTAGGCGGCCCCTGTGCATTGTGTTGGTGGGCGCACTGTTTAGCTAGGGGGCCTGAAACTCTCTTCCTGTCTCCTGTGCTCCTGCCTGAGCGAGCCCCCAGCTGTGCTGAGCCGGTGGCGCACGTGTGCTCTGCCTGCCCGGCTCCTGGGCCGAGGAGGCGCTGGAACGCGGAGCTCTCTAAGCCTCTTCTGCGTGTGTTGCAGCTCGTTCCGATCCCTGTGGGAGGAGGACAGTAACAGAGTTTCTCAGAGAGGACGGAGGCCTCAGTGTAAATGGGGAGTCGTGTAAGTATGGCCCGTCCCGCACCTGCTCTCGGGTGAGCCCCAGGTCACACGCAGGCCCCTGACACGGGGCATCACTCCGTGAACTCGCGCCTCCCTGGCGGGGGTGGGGGCGGCCAGAGCTGCTGCTGAATCCTTAACGATAGAAGCTCATGCCACCAGCTTCATTGGCTTTGTCTTTTCTCTTTTTCATAATCGAGTTTCCTCATTTTTTCAAACTGCCATTGTTGTGCACAGTTTTCGAATGGACAGGGTTTGCACATTAACTGCTTGTCACCACCACCCGCAGGCGATGATTATCGGGGGACGGGCACGGAGCACCTCGAAACCCACACAGCCACCTCCCTGTGGTCCTCCAGGACAGAGAGGGCAGCAGGGACCACGCGGCCCATCCTGTCTCGTGCAGGTTGTCTCTCACTCTGCTCCATTCTTGTCATGTTCTCCACAAATGCCTGTTGGTCCTTGTCCACATTTGGGATCCAGATGCCCATTAAAAAAAGACAGGATTTGAGCTAACTTTGGTTTAAAGTATGGAGACTCTCTCTCTTGAAAGCGTATTTGTAAGTGTATTTAGTATGAATTAAATGAATGAAAAAAGAACTTACTTGAGGTTTAATGAAAGGGTTAGCAGAGGCTGGTGTGGGAACGCATCCTGCTCAACGACGGCCGTCTGCCCCGCCCCGGGCAGCAGGGAGGTGCCCGTGGAGTTCGGGGTCTCCGGTTTGTAGCTGTAAGTTTCTTGGTAAAGGGGCACCTTTTTAGGGCAGCTTTTTTTTTTTTTTTTTTTTTTAAAGCTGAGCTTCGAAAATAGTTGTCAACTGTTAATTAATAAACATAAAACAGTCGACTTTTAAAACCCTCTTAAACCATATTTCTTTGCATATCGGCCGTGTTGGAATTACGTAATAGTTTCAGGAGTCGGCACACACGTGCTAATAGGAGTGGATAACTCAACAATCACTTAAAAACGAAGCAGGATGGCTTTGGAGCTGTGTCGTGCGGGATGTGCACTGTGACATGGCGCTGTGTGTGTGCTGCTCGCACCCCGTGCCGCTGTGCTCCAGAGCCCTCCCACTGGGAAGCGGTGGCCCGTTGGTTTCCATCTGGTCCCGAGTGGTCCTGTCTCAGCTGAGCGTGCTAACGGGTGTCTGCGGGGTTTTGCGTACCTCTGTCCGTGTGAGGCCGGCAGACACCGCCGCCAGTCTGTGCGCAGCTGCCCCGCCATGGCCTCCCGGGCGGGCGTCCCGTCTGCGCCCGCGGGCAGGAGGGAGGGAGGCGTTCACACAGCAGCCTCTCCTGAGTTCATGTCAGTGTCTTGCTTCGATGCTTTGTTTTTGTTTTTCTTGAGAAGGGAGTCGAGTTCCTCAGGGGAGAATTGGGGTAAAATCAGACCAGCAGGTGTTTTCTGCCGTGTGGTCGCTGTGGCGAGCGGGTGCTGGGGGGCTTGTGTGTGAGTGTGCCCCGCACGCGTCTGTCTGCCGCAGGTCACGTCGCGGAGCGGGCGCTGTGGAGGATCGGCGCTGCAGGGCGGTCTGTGTCGCAGGCCGTGTGGTCGGCCCTCTGGTTGGCCGCGGCGGCTCCAGGTGGTTATGCTGGCTCTGGGCTCACTCTCCCGGGCTGGGCGGCTAACACGGCAGTGAACGACTCCCCTAACCCACGGACACCCCCGCCTGGCCCGTGCTTGCTCCCCTGTGGCGAGCTTCCTTCTGGGCTTGGTGCATGGGCTCTGTCCTGTGTCTGGCCGCCTGGTTCGGCCGTAACTGAGATGCATGCTCTGGGTCCCCTCCCAGTCGTGTCTGGTGTGCTGATGAGCACTCTGTGTGGCTGCAGCCTCTGCTGTCCATGTTGGAGCGTGTGGATTCCTGCTGTGCTGACCAGCACCCCTTAACATACCTGCTCCTGAACTGTCCGTCTGTCCGTCAGTTTCCCGGTGCTCCCAGCTTGGCTGTCACTGAACGGTTCGCTTAGGAGCCTGGCTTTCCCGAGAGCACTCCCCGAGACGGTCTGTGTGCCCTCTTTCAGGGACAGCAGCCTCTGGGCTGTTCTGGTGGCTGGGGAGCGGATGGTACCAGTTGGTGACTTTGATTTCTTGGCTGAACGTGTTTCTTCTTACAAGGTAAGGACCTGACATCACACCCGCTGTGTGTTTTAAAGAACTGATTTTGAGCCCTAGCCAGTGTGGCTCAGTGGATGGAGCTTCAGCCTGTGGGCTGAAGGGTCCCAGGTTCGATTCCGGTCAAGGGCATGTACCTTGCTTGCAGGCTCCTCCCTGGCCTGGGCCCTGTCAGGGTGCCCGCAGGAGGCAACCCATCGATGTGTTTCTTTCACATGGATGTTTCTCTCTGTCTTCCCCTCTCTCTTCTAGTCTCTCTAAAACAGTGGTTCTCAACCTTCTGGCCCTTTAAATACAGCTCCTCATGGTGTGACCCAACCATAAAATTATTTTCGTTGCTGCTTCATAACTGTCATGTTGCTACTGTGAGGAATCGTCATGTAAATATCTGATATGCAGGATGGCCTTAGGCGACCCCTGTGAAAGGGTCGTTCGACCGCCAAAGGGGTCGCGACCCACAGGTTGAAAACCACTGCTTTAGAAGATCAATGGGAAAATATCCTTGGGTGAGGATTAACAAAAAACAAACAAACTGATTTTGTGCTAATTGTAGGACATCATTTGATTTATTGTTTTATAATGATTTAGTTTATACTTATAGTCTTGTAGTATGGTATGTTAAAGCCCTACGTTCACGTGTCATTTCATGTTTTACGAAATGCTTTCATGTTCTTACGGGAGGGTCACTGAGGGAAGAGGCCCTGTCAGTGCTGGGGCAGCTCCCACGGCCCAGGTTACCTGGGGGCCCATGAGCGAGGCGCCCCCCCTTCCCGCCAGCCCCCTCCCCCCGCCGTGCTCCCAGCGTGGCCCGTGTGTGATGGTTGACGTGGGCCCAAGCCACCCCTTAGAGGCCGGGCTCCTGTAGTGGAGACACACTGGTGGGGAAACTAACTGCATTTCTGTGGGCTCCTCAGGGACTCGGGGGCAGCGGGAGGTGTCACCTGGAGAGGTCAAGTGAACGGGGACCCTGCCTTGTGCTTCCTCACGGCAAATGTTTTCCGGGTTCCTAGGTGCCTTCGGGATATTTGCAAGTTTCTCATCTTGCTCATCCCACTGCTCCTCCTGCTCGGTGAGTAAGCTGTGACTACCCACATCGGGAGGTGCTTCCTGAGCGTTGGCATCAGTGCCCTTTGTGGGAGGCGGGTGTGCCTGGGCCGACCGCGTGGTTTTCTCTCCTTCAAGGTGCCGGCCTTTCCTTACGAGGCCAGGGCGGCTTCCTCTCCCTCCTGCCTGTGTTCAACTGGACACACACCCTCAGAACACAGAGAGTGGATGACCCCAAAGACATGTTCACACCTGAGACTTCTCACCTGAGCCAGCCTCCAGAGGTAACCAATTAAAAGCCCTCACCTGGCATTGCAGGTGCAGGGGAGCCCTGTTTTAAGAAATACTTTTAAATATCAAGCTCCTTAAATGCTCTGAAATAGTACAGATAATGCATCTGTAAAGTAACCTCCTAATCCAGTTAATTTAACTTGAAGAATAGAGTGCTCATTGCTCGGAAAATACAGAAAGCACAGAGAGGAAAGCGAACACCACCACTAGCTTGCCATGTGGGGACTCCACTAACGGGCATGTTTGCATAGTTTCCTTTCATGTATCTGTGTGCGTTATAGTTGACATTTTGCTGTAATATTCTGTCTTGGAGCTTTTGGGGGGGGGGTTGTTAAAGATTTTTTGATTTTTAGAGAGAGAGGAAGGGAGAGAGAAAGAGAGTGACACATCGATGGGCTGCCTCCCGCACACCCCCTACTGGGTGGATCCCGAAACCTGGCACGTGCCTCGGCCGTGAATGAAGTGGCGACACCTTGGTGCACAGGGTGACCCCAGCCACAGCCACCCCGGCCAGGGCTCTGCTTTTGGCTTTGGCCTGCCCAGTAGTGAGGTTACCTGATGCCGGTTTGATGTCTCACTCGCGTTGTTGTGGGAACGTCCCCTTCCTACTTTAGGGTGCTGCGGAGCCGTCGCCCTGGCGTTGGATGAGTGAGGTGGAGAGGCAGGTGACCTCTCTGTCCGGACAGTGTCAGAGCCGCGACGAGAAGCTTCGAGAACTGACAGCTTCGCTCCAGAAGCTGCAAGTGCGGGTGGACCAGATGGACGACGGGGGTGCCGGGGTGTCCTCCCTGGTGACAAGCATGGTGGGGCAGCACTTGAAGGACCTTGGAGCCAGTGGGCTGCTGGGCTCCCAGGTGAGGCATTTCCCTCTGGGGCCGTGGTCGGGAGGACACAGCGTGGGCCTGGCCCTGCTCTTCCTTTTGGACCTTAGGGCGTCGGCATCAGTGTGCGGAGGGTGGGCTGGCGGCTCTTCCCTGAGGACACCAAGTCATTAGACATGTGCGCAGCGGGCGTGGCTCCAGGGGGGAGGGGGGCGGGGGGGGGCAGCAGTACTGGTCACAGCTCAGAGTCCCACCCAGAGCCCGGGTCCCCCGAGCATCTCGCTGAGGCCCGAGTGCTCTCCCGGCACGGACGCTCGTCACAGGGAGCTCCCACACAAGAGGGTGGCCAGCAGGCCGCCCCTCGTGCATATGGCTCTTTTGCTTTCTCTTTAAAGAAGAAAATGACATGTAGAAAAGGCAGGGCCCGTCTCTCTGGAGTCGAGATCTAAGTCTGGTTGGCTCAGTACGCTTGGCCCTCTGTTCTTGGCCACCTCCGACGTTTGCCTGAGCACTGGTCACGGTGACCCCAGAGGGAACCCCAGCTTGTCAGAGGCAGCCACGTGGGTGTCTTTTCTCCTGAGCTGCCGGCACGGTCTCTGGTCTCCGGCGGCGGTGGAGACGAGAGCCTGGTTGGTGGGTGGTGAGCCTTCCAGGTGCTCTGCCACGTGGTGACCAGACGCTCTCCATACTCGGGTCTTTTGTGTGGAAATAACACGCCAGGGTTTTGTTGATTTGTCGCTTACCTTTCTCTACCATTTGTCCTCATTTCTCTCCAAGGCCGACTCGGTGACCGCCCACCACGAGCAGTTCTCGCGCATCTCAGACGTGGAGGACCTTCTGGGGAAGCTGGCGGGAAAGGTGGAGGTACTCCTTCTCGTCGCTGTGGCCTCGGCAACGTGCTCTCCCACGTGAGAGCCACGAGGGCCGGTGTTCGCACGCCCCGGCCTTGGAAGTGCCCTTTCGGGGCGTCTGCTGCCGGCTCCAGGGTTTCCCTGGGAGGTTCCGTGTGTGGCCGTGATGCTTCATGAGCATGTCCAGCTCATGGTCCGAGGTGTCTTTCTAGGGGAGGCCTGCACCCAGGGATCGGTCAGGGCTGCAGACGCCAGGGGCCGGCCGAGTCTGCGCCTCCCGTTTGTCACAGCCACCTCCAGAGGCACCTTGTGTGCAGACGAGAAGTCAGTTTCTGGAGGGAAAGTCTGTGTCTCAGATGCTGATGGAGACAGAGGACCGAGGCCAGGCGCTGGGCTGGCACAGAGCAGGACATAACAGGAGGCTGTCAGCTGACCCAGGGGGAGGCAGGGCACAGCCACGACGGAGTCAGAGCGGTGAGGCCCGCCCAGCAGGTGGGAGAAGTCCTGCTGCGGAGGCAGGGCTCACCTGTCTCCTGGGCCTGAGGCTGCGAGAAGGCCTGTCCGCCTGGCACAGAGCCCGCGCCTGCGCTTTGAGCAGACCCTGCCACCCTCCTTGGCGTGGGCGTGGGCGTTCCTGTCCTGTGCTGCCATGGAGGTGACCGCCAGGGCCCTGGGCTGGTCCGGAGCCGCGGCTGTGGGACATGCACCAGCTGCTCCTGTGTGACTGCTTCTCTCTCAGTGTCTGAAAGCAAACCCTCCCCTCCAGCCGGCAGCCTGGGCTGGGGCTGTAGGGGAGGCACCCAGGCAGACCTGTGGCTTTACGCTACTTAGGTGTGTGTAGTTCACCGCATGGGTGGCTTCATGAAAAGCCAGCATGGCATCGTGAAAACAGATGGTTTCTCGTACCTTCTAGGCCATCCAGAAGGAATTGGAGCAGACCAAGCTGAGGACAGAGAGGTAGGAGGCTCAGAGGCGCCAGGTTCGTCGTGTCGTGGGGCTGCCCCCTGGGGTGACGAGCTCCGGAGGAACACAGAGCTGTGTGTCTTCCTGGGAAGGGCCTGTTGGGTCTGCTGCTCTCCTCACAGCACCCCAAGGGCAGGGCACCCCTTTGACCTGGAGTGCTTGGAGGGCCACCCTCGGGGCACAGATAAACCCAGGCTCATGTCACAGTACGGGGGCGCGGTGCCTGGAGATCTCTGGCACGTGGGCATTGAAGCTCAGCCCTTGTCCTATGGGCAGGGCCTGCGTGTGAAACGGCCTTTGCACCACACTGCAGCCGGCCCCTCAGAGCAGGGCTCCCGCCCTTCTAGCCGTCCCTCTGCTGCCCAAACAGCCTGGTGCCTCAGCAGGTCCTGGGCTCCTCACTGCGCCCCGTGCACCCCTCTACAGCCAGCCCTCCCCCGCCCTCCAGGTTGTCTAAATACAGTACTTCACCCTTCGTTGCTCAGTGATTCCTGAGGCTCAACTGGGGACCCTGTCCCCTCGGGCTGCTGTGTCTGGCCTGCGGTCGGGCTGGACCCGTGTGCTGTGTGTCTGTGTGTGTGTGTCTGTGTGTGTGTGTCTGTGTCTGTGTCTGTGTGTGTGTGTCTGTGTGTCTGTGGTGTGTCTGTGTGTCTATCTGGCTGGCGGCCGGGCTGGACCCGTGTGCTGTGTGTCTGTGTCTGGCGGTCGCCCCCATCAGCACACGTGGGGCAGGTGCACCCTTGGGCGAGGGGGACCCTCAGGGACCCGGCCTGAGTGTGTGGAGCTCCTGTGCATGAGGCGCAGGCTGACGTCACCCACTGTGTCTGGGGCCGCACTTCTCCCGAGTTCACCGAGCCTGTCCTCCCCCCACCCCAACCGCCAGCGCGCCCGGGCAGGAGCAGCGCCTGCTGTCCATGGTGGCGCAGCTGGAGCGCGAGCTGGAGCGCCTGCGGTCAGACATGGCGGCCTGGCGGCCTCTGAGGAGCAGCTGTGAGGAGGCCCGCACGGTCCTCGGGAAGGTGAGCCTCCTCTGAGCCTAGTCTCTCCCGGGTCGTGGAGTGTGGAGCACCTGCTCCCGCTGCTGCCCGGGCCCCGTTCGGCACGGAAGTGTGCGGAGCAGTCGTGCCTGTGGGCGTTTCTGGAAACAGTTACATTTAAAGTGCTCTGTGCCCTCACCCGGGGGCCTCAGTGCTGGGTGGGCCAGGCTGGACACGGCGGCGTCTCCTCCTCCGCCCGAGGCACAGGCCCCGCTTACGCCGCGTCCCTCCCACACGTGTTCTCTGATCTGCTCCAGCCTGTCTGGGGTTCTTACATTTAACCGGGGGGTCACCCGGCCGGCGTGGCTCAGTGGCTCGGCGCAGCCTATGGAACAGGCGTCCACGGTTTGATTTCCGCTCAGGGTTGGGCGCTCGATCCCGGGGGGGGGGGGGGGGGGCGTGCAGGGGGCGGCCGATCCATGGTTCTCGCTCATCATGGATGTTTCTGTCTCTCCCTTCCTCTGAAGTCAATAAAAACATGAAAGGGGTTTGGGGGTTGTGCAGCATTTCCATGATGGACCTGAAGAGCTGGGGGACACTGCCATCGTATCTAAGGGGCGGGGCATACAGAGCCGCGTCATTTCTCGTCTGTCCTCGTGATTTTATTAGGTCGATGCCCAAGTCCGAGAGACCGTCAGGCTCCTGCTTTCCAACGACCAGCAGGACGGCTCCCTGGACTGGCTGCTGCAGAAGCTGTCGGCGCGGTTCGTCAGCAAGGCCGACCTGCAGGCTCTGCTGCGAGAGCTGGAGCTGCAGATACTGAAGAACATCACCCACCACATTTCTGTGACAAGACAGGGGCCAACCTCTGAAGCTATCATGGCCGCGGTGACCTCGGAGGGGACTTCTGGGATCACAGAAGCGGTAGGTGGGGAGGGAGGGAGGGGACTGGCGAGGGCGATGAGTGCCGGGCAGGTGGTGCCAGGGCAGGTGCCAGCCAGGGAGGTGAGAGGTGGGCGCCCAGGTGGCCCTGCTGCTGGGAGGACTACTCTGCTCACCTCTGTCCCAGAGTCTGGCTGCCTGGAGCCGCACACCTGAGGATCAGTGTCTCCCATCGCGGAACCAGGCCGCAGTGCCTGCTCTGAACCTCCGTGGCCACCACTCTGTGTGCCAGGGGCTGGGGCGGTGGGAGCCCTGTGGGCAGGGTGGGCGCCCTCCCACGCCCTTCGCGTGGCCCCGCCGGGTGCAGGCTGCAGTTTGGATTTCCCAGACATCCCCATGCCTTCATCCGCAACATAGCTCCCTGCCCGTGCTCTCCCTGAAACGCAGGCTCCGCGCCCGCCGCTAACACGTAGCCTTGTCTCCCCTCCCCTGGGTTGGGTCCCCTCCCGCGCTGCCTCCGCCCAGCAAGCTCGCGTCATCGTGAACAACGCGCTCAAGCTGTATTCCCAGGACAAGACCGGCATGGTGGACTTCGCCCTGGAGTCTGGTGGTGAGTGAGCACCTCTGGTGACTGCCCGAGGCCGCCTGCTGGCAGGTGCAGCCGAAGGGGCTGCCACTCCCCGTCCAGCACCAGGACTCACTCGGGCTGTCGGGGATCCTCCTGGCCAGTTGGTCTCCCCGCGCACAGCGCTGTGGTGAGGCCGTCAGCTAATCTCAGTGGGGGGCCTTTCCACGGCTCTAGGGCTCTTCCAGCTCTCAGGTCCCCGCACGGTGGGTGGGTGGTTGCTGTGGTCTTGAGTGTCGTGCAGTGTGTGTGTAAACGCCGCAGGTGGTACGTGCTTGTTGTGTGTCCTCGCTTGGTACGTTTTTATTGTTTTTTGAGAGAGAGAGGGAAGGGGGGAGAGAGAACATCCGAATGAGAGAAACATCGGTTGGTTGCCTCCCGCACGCACCCCAACCGGGATGGAACCCGCAATGGCCAGGGCGCTTTTTTACGAATTGAAGGCAGCACCAGAGGGACACTCACTGTGCTGTGGCCTGTTTCTGTGGTGGTCGCCGAGGCGACCTGCACAGAGGTCACGGGACGCAGGCAGTTTCTTCCCACGTCTCCCAGGAGGCTGTGCTCGCGGTGTGGATGCGGGTTCCTTCCGGAACTTGGCGAGACTCCCTCCAGCGCCTGCCTCCTGCCGGGACCACAGTCCCCAGGGACAGGTCCTCAGGCATAGAAATGCAGCAAACCAGTGGAGAGAGGGCGGGTTTCCTCAAGGAATAAGGCAAGTGTGGTCTGTTAGGGCAGCGTGCCGCCTGCCTGCAGGCTCTGGACCGAGATCTCAGGCCGATGGACTTGAGAAATCAGACTGTGGCTCGGGGAAGGGTTGGGTCCACGTACACGCCTTCTGTCACCTGATCTCTGTGACATTGGGTCACACACGGGAACGTTTCTGTGAAGAAATCGTGGCTGCTCATAGGACATGAGAGAGAGGGGCTGAATGACTTCACGTCCGGTCAGCGGGGAGGTTTTGCCACCCTACGTTTTACAGAGCATCGCGGGTTTCTGGATATGTAACATTCGGGAATTACAGATTTTCCTGGAGAAGAGTTGGTTCTTAACGCGCTGTGGTGTGTGGAAGGGTTGGAGTCTGCAGGGGGGTGGTGATCTTACACTCTGGCCACCTGTTTAGTTTGCCTCATCCCGGCAGCGTATCCCCCCAACCCCCCGGCAGCGTATCCCCCCAACCCCCCAGCAGCTGGCCGTGGGCCTTTAAGTCAGCCCTCTAACCCTCACGGGCCAGGTAGCAGCGGGGCCTGATTGGATTCCTATTGTTCTTTTAAAACCATGAGCAGCCTGGCTGGTGTGGCTCCGTTGGTTGGAGTGTTGTCCCGCGCACTGGAAGGTTGTGGGTTTGATTCCCGGTCAGGGCCCATGCCTAGGTTGTGGGTTCGATCCCCGATTGGGGTTAGGGTGGGTACAGGAGGCACAACCCATTTTTCTCACATTGATGTTTCTCTCCTTCCCCTTCCTCTCTCTAAAGTCAATAGAAACATCCTTGTGTGAGGATTTTTTAAAAAACCATGAACAAAAGTTTATTCAGAGTTGCTGTCCCAAGGGGTGCGGGCGGGTGGGGAGCAGCCATGTTTAAGGGCCTCCCATGTTGGCAGGTGCACACAGCGCAGCTAAAAGCAGGCACCTCCTAGCACTGGACTTGGACCAAGTGGGGCTGAGGTGGGGGCTGACCTAGAGTACCAAGGCCTGCTCCTCCCTGCGGGGCTGGCCGACTCTTCCGGAGGCGGGCGCAGACCCTGACACAGGCCCCTGCTTCCAGGGGGCAGCATCCTGAGCACTCGCTGCTCGGAGACGCATGAGACCAAGACGGCGCTCATCAGCCTGTTTGGCATCCCGCTGTGGTACTTCTCCCAGTCGCCCCGCGTCGTGATCCAGGTGAGGCTCCGTGTGTTTGGCGGCTGGCATCGTCGGGGGGGCCTGTTGTGACCAACTCTGTAATGTCTGTTTAGCTTTTTGTGAAGGTGTAGGTACATACAGGAGTGTGTGCCCTCGTCTGTCTTCAGTCAGTGTGTTTTCACACAGCGGACACATGCGGGCCAGCACCCCCGGCCCCTCTTGTCCCCTCGCCCCAAGGCTGGCTTGTAACTCCGCCCCATCTTGTCTGAGGTGTGAGCTGCAGGGCCCACTGTGCGAGTCAGCTGTGCCTGCTCGTGCCTGAGAGAGCGGGGTGAGCACCCGCAGGCGGCTCGCACACACGGGCCCTGCAGTTCTGGGCGTGCGCTGCCTTCCCGGGCCTCCCTCCCACACGGGTCCCAGATTTCAAGGCTGCATGATGACGAGTGTAAAGCATCAGATACGGTCGTTTGGCCTCAGGACTAAACTGCTGCCTTACATCGTAATGTTTTTGGAAGAAAATTTAAATTATTTTTTAACACGAAACATTCACATGATCGCGGCCTTTCACTTAGAACCACACGCTCGGCCTGCAAGAGCTCGGGAAGGAGCTGAGCGGCGAGGGAGTGCTGTTCACGGGCAGTGCTGGCCCTGGCTCTGCCCTGACACTCCCCTGTCCGCGGTGCCGCTGCTGTCTGACCTGCGTCATGCTGCTGCTCGATCCGCAGCCCTCGCCAGGCCCTGGGCCACAGGGTCGCCCATCCGCGTACCTCAGCTCTGCGCGGCCTCAGGCACGGTCTGCCCTGTGCCGTCGTGCTGGCCTGGGTCTCAGCGTGAGCCCTGGTGGTCAGGAGGCAGCTGTCCTCTGCATGACAGACGTGTGGGGCAAGCGCAAGCCGTGCCTGCCCGGGAGGAGGGCGGGTGCCGGCTGTGCCGGGGCAGCAGCAGTGGCGGCTGCTCGCAGGCAGGACTGTGGGCCTTCGCAGGGACAGCTGGTGGGGGGTGAGCTCCCTCCCAGGGGCAGGGCGCCCCGGGCTCAGCCCACACCTCTGAGGAGCGAAGCCACAGCTCACAGGGCAGCCACACCGGCACCTGCAGAAACCCACAGGCACGCGCACCGAGGGCTGCAGGGGGTCAGAGCGTGGCCTTGGGGTGGCCGCTCCTTCGGACGGCAACGAGTACTCAGGGCCAGGCCCCTTCTCACAGGGCGAGCAGAGGGGGCACAAAGAACCGAGAATGAGTATCTTTTCCTCGTGTCGTACCGTCCTGCCCCTCCCTCCCTCCTGGTCTGGGCTGCACCACAGAGCAGCTGGCACCAGGGCAGGGCCCTCCTCTGCTGTGGAAAGTACTCTTGCCGCCTGTGTCCTGTGGCCAGTCGTCTTGTACCCTTGCCAGTGTCTCCGGATGGAAGTGGCATGTGGATCAGAGACCGATGTGCCTGCCGGCTGGGCTTCCTGAGCTTGGCCAGTGCACAGTGTGTGAGCGTGCGCGTCCCTCAGCGTCAGCACAGGCGCCCACCTTGGGATGATGGTAGTCTGCTAGGTGAGCCACCGGGACACCTGCCACATAGACTTGGCTTCCAGTCCTGTGTGGGCTGGACCTCCTTGTGGTCGGGGACATTGACACTCCGTGTGGCCTACGTGGTGCGTCTCACGCATTTTCCCTTTGGTTCTGGCCATGTGAGCCCCGTAGAACGCACTCACCTGTGGGAGGCAGACCCTCTTCCCCAGGTTGTCTTTTGATTTTGCTGATGGTAATTTTTTTACCATGAAAAATGCTTTTGTTTTTATTTCAATGGTATCAGTCTTTCCTCTTCCTGCTTCTGCTTTATGAATGGTTAAGCGCTTGCCCAGCTATTAAGTGTTAGTATTTTGCCTTTCCCCAGCCTGACATCTATCCAGGGAACTGCTGGGCATTCAAAGGCTCACAGGGGTACCTGGTGGTGCGGCTGTCGATGGAGATCCACCCAACCAGCTTCACCCTAGAGCACATACCAAAGACGCTGTCGCCCACGGGCAACATCACCAGCGCCCCCAAGGACTTCTCCGTCTATGTGAGTGTGCTTGCACCCGGGGGCCCCAGAGGTGCCCTCCTCCCTGCCCACTTTCCTCTGGAGCGTTGCAGGCAGCGTGGGCCCAGCGGAGAGAAAGTCAGGTCTCAGTGATGGAGGAACACCTCCCTCCCCGGCGAGGAGTTGCGAAAGCCCTGAACGAAAGGCCCGGGTGGCAGCCTCGCAGGGCCCTGGTCTCCGCAGTGATGGAGACGGGTTCCCCCCGCTCCTGCGGGAGAGATGCTGTCCGCCGGTGTCATTTCCACGATCCGGTGACCGTCTGGTTTTGCTTTCAGGGACTAGAAAATGAGTATCAAGAGGAAGGGCAGCTGCTGGGACAGTTCATGTTCGACCAAGAGGGGGAGTCGCTCCAGACCTTCCCCGTCCCGGTGAGCACCTGCCACACACACTGGTCCCCAGCCCCGGGCCCGAGTCCGCAGGCCCTGCTGCCGTGAGCAAGCTGCCAGAGTGCATGACTCAGCCTCGGGAAGGGAGCGGGGCTCCCCTCTCCCGGAATGAGCCTCTGCAGTGCATGCTTCGCTCCCGTCAGTGTGTCCTCACAGAAGCCAAGTCTGTGCTCACGGCGGGTTCTCGGCCCCCCCCCGAGCTGTGCCTGTGAGATGGCGCAGGGCCTGTTCCCAGCCTGGCTCCTCTCGGGAGCCTCAGGCCGTGTGCTTGGGCTCGGAGTGTTAATACCAAGTAAGTGAGTTTTCTTCTCTCCTTTGATTTCAGAAAAGACCTGAAAGAGCTTTCCAAATAGTGGAACTTCGGATTTTTTCTAACTGGGGCCACCCTGAATACACATGTCTCTATCGGTTCAGAGTGCACGGAGACCCTGTCAAGTAGACGCGCTCCTCACTGCTGCTGTACATTCTGTACATACGGGGCAGCCCGAGACACGGGGCCTTCCCTTCGTGAGCAAGGGCGTGGGACATGTGACGTCCCCTGTTCAATAAACGCTGCTGACTGCCAGCAGGACACGGGAATTAGCAATGACTGTTGTGCCACCCCTTGCTGTTCTATGGGAAGCTGCGTGTTGAGGGCTTGGGTTTAGGGAGGAGACCCGTTAGCCACAGGTGATCTCAGAACTTAATTTGAATGTATGGTTCACAAAGACACTTTGTTTGGGGGATTTGTTTTTAAACATAAAGCTGTTTATATTCCTTATTTTCTTGACATCAGGAACAAAGCAAATGATATTGAAAGGTTTGACGTGTTCTTGAAGCTTCTACACTTAGCCGATCACTGGCCCTTTTCAAGGACTTGGGGGCAGCTACCTATTTTATCTTTTCAGCACTCAGTTCTTTCAGGGGAAAAGTCAGTGTCACCAAACTTCCGTTCCAAACTCCTTTCCTTTCGGGTGGGATTGTGCTTTACTGAGTCGTCGTCTCACGTCCCCGGGTGGGGAAGTGATGAATTTGTGTGTTTCTGCTTAGCTTGCTCCACGACAGAGTCTCAGAGTCAGAGCGTGGTGTACGAATACCTGGCAGGAACACGGGAGAGTCACCTCGCGTGGCTGGTGTGGGTCTGAATGGGACCAGGACGTCTAGGTGTCCACACACAGAAGTGGGGCTCGGGTCTCCGCAGGCTCCCCTTCCCGCATGAACGGGAACGACGGCCTCCCATCCTGTGGGTTCGGGCTTCTTTCCAGCTCTGCACAAGCAACACTAACAGGCTCCACGCCACCCAGAGGCTGTTCTTACCCACTGGTGGCGTCGCAGGAGATGGTGCTGCGTGGCCCGTGCACGAAGCCACCACATCCCAGACTGTCCTCCAGCCTTTTCTTAAGCTGTTTGCCATTCTCCTCCCCTTTGTGGTCACAATATTTAACACTGAGGCTATTTAACACTGAGCAGACTCTATGAATGAGATATCCCAAAGCACGTAAGCTGTTACAGATGTTTTACCTTAAAGTTTTATTGGGTTAAGACAGTTTCTTGGTGTACCATAAACGTTGTATTTTCGAAAAAGATAAAATGATGGTGCTGACAGGTTTTCTGGAGTTTTATGTATATTGCGCAATAGTCCTCAAATAACACAAAAACTAGGTAGCTTTTTTCCCCCCCTCTTAGAAAAGGAGCTATTGCCTATACAGTTAAGTTGGATAAAATGTATACAGATGTTTCCTATATTACAGGATAAATATATGAGTCAGAATTTCCTATATAAAAATTTGGGAGTTGGGGTGGAAATATTTTGAATATTTATTTTTAAAGATGCAAGATAGGACTTTGTGCAGTGTATTTTTGTAAATGCTTTCCCACATGTCTGGTAGTGCTCCTGTTGCTGCCACCAAACTAAGATGCTATTGAAATGTTTAATAAAGAGTTTTTAATTTTTAAGAGTGCATGTCATACATCCTTCACATGAATAATAAACAGCCTGTTTCTTTGCCAGTCTGCTTTGTTTCTGCCGGGGAGCTGTGGGGGGACGACTAGGTTTGCATGTTCTCCCGGGTGTGTCTGTCGGGATTTCATGCAACGGCCTCGCGCTCACCCGCTTCACCGGCCCTGACTGCAGGGCACCCGCGGGTCGGGAGGGAGGGCGGCAGGAAGGAGGTGGGATGCTCCCGTCCTGGGTCTGGTTACCGACACGCGTGGCCGGAGCCCGCTTCCCGAACCGGCTTCGGCTCATCGGTGAAGTGCTGGGCGGGCGGCGCTCCGGGTCCGCTGGTTTTCCGCGAACCCGAGGCCTAGGCCCGCCCCGCCTGTGGGTACTGACCGCCCCGCACGCCCCCGCCCCCCCTTTAAAAGTTTCCGTTGGCCCCAGCTGGTGTGGCTCCGTGGATAGGGCGCCGGCTTGTGGACTGACGGTCCCGGGTTCAGTTCCTGTCGGTGCGCAGGCCCCGATTGCGGGCTCGATCCCCAGTGGGAGGCGGCCGATCCATGATTCTCTCGTCATTGATGTTTCTCTCTCTCCCTTCCTCTCTGAAGTCAATAAAAACATTTTTAAAAAAGTTTCCGTTGGTTTCGGGGAGAGAAACATCCAGGATGAGAGTCTTGATCAGCTGCCTGCAGCTCCGCGGCGGGACGGAGCCCGCACCCCCGCATGGGCCGAGGCGGCAGGAGCCCCACCTCCGGGCTCATCGGGTCAGAGGGTCTCGCTCTCAGGTCGGCAGCCGGCTGTGCAGGTGCGGCCTCGGGTGCGTGGACGGGCGTGGGTTCCCGACACGCACCAGCCGCAGCCGGGGACCGTCAGGAGCCGTCGGGCGGGGGCGCGAGGCGGGAGGCTGCTGCCCTCGGTGCCTGGTCCCGGCCGGGCTGACCCTGGTCTGCACCGCCCGCCGCCGCGGACGCGGCTAAAACCCCCTCTTTTCCAGCCCTGACCCACGTCACGGCCGCGGAACCCGCAGCTGCCCCGGGGACCACGCTCCGACCGCAGCGCCCCGCCCCCGCCGGCGGCCGCCATTGTGACGTCAGCGCGCCGCGCGGTCACGTGGCCTCTCGGGCTCCGCCTCCGCCGCGTCACGTCCTCGCCCCGGCGGCCCCCGCGGTCACGTGGCCGCCCGTCGGCGCGCCCGCCCCCGACCGCGCGGCTCCTCGCGGCCACCGTAGAGGACGTCGGGCGGCCGCCGGGACGGAAGCCGAGAGGCGCTGCCGACCGCGCCTGCGACAGCGTCAGCCCTGCGCGGAGCGCCGGCCCGATGGCGGCGGCGGCGGCGGCGATGGCCGAGCAGGAGGGCGCCCGCAACGGCGCCCGCAACCGCGGCGGCGTCCAACGCGTGGAGGGCAAGCTGCGCGCCAGCGTGGAGAAGGGCGAGTACTACGAGGCGCACCAGATGTACCGGACCCTCTTCTTCAGGTAGCGCGGTCCCGCCCGGCGCCCCGCCCCCGCCGCCCATTGGCCCGCGCCGCTGCCTGTCGCCGCGGTCGGACGGGCGGCGGGGCGAGGGCCCGGCTCCGGCTCCCCGGCCGCCCCCACCCCCCACCCCGCCCCGCCGCCGGTCCCCACCCCGAGCGCCGTTGGTGCGAAGCCCCCACGCGAGGTCGCACGGCTCTCCGCCCACTCGGAACGCCGCCCTCCGCGGTGTCGGGGCCGGTCCGCCGTGCCTGCCCCCGGCGGCTGCGGCAGCTGCGCCGCCCACGTGCGGGGGTGACCCTGGGCCGCGGGAGCCCGGGCGGCGCGTGGGGCGCGGGCTCCGTGCGGGGTGACCCTGGGTGGCGTGGACGAAGCAAACGTGCCGCCTCCCCGCGGCTCAGGGCTCAGCCCCGCGGCTGCCGGGGTCGCGGTGCGTGGGCCGGACCGACACCGCGACTTTCTGTGCGTGCGACGCTCCGGAGCGACACGCGTTCGGCGACCCTGGCGGTTTCCGGCGGGAACCAGTGGCGACCCGGGGGCCTTTCTCCACCTGCCCGTCGCCGGTCGCTGCCGGGCGGGGCCGCCTCCGCCGGGGGGGGGGGGGGGCGGGGGGGGGCCGGGGTCGCGGGAGCCGGGGGCCCTTTCCGCTCGGCAGTCGGTGGCCGGTGCGTGTTGGAGGGAAGGTGCGGAGGGCGGAGCGGACTGCTGTGCGGGGGCCCTGCCGACTGCGCGGACCTGTCCGGTGTTTGCACCCGCGCAGTGGCCGCTGTGGGAGGGACGAGCGTGGCCTCAGGGCGGCGAGGCCCTGGGTCCAGGGTCCAGGGTCCATCCCGACGGGCCTGGGGGCTGGGGCAGCAGGCAGGCCCTCCCCGCCCGGCCTCCCCGGGCCTGGCCTCCGCCTCTGCCCCGCGCCTGACCTTGTGCTCGGAGCCTGGCTGCCCCTCGGGGGTCATGAGAAGTGACCGTCTGCGCCCCTGCCCCCGGGACGCAGCTCAGGCTCAGGCCGCCTTCCCACAGATACACACATGCACGTTACACTTCGTCCTCACATCAGTGCCAGCGGGTGAGTGTCCACATGCACCCCCCTGGAGCGCACCCACAAGCACCCCCCTGAAGCGCACCCCCCTGGAGAACCCCCCCTCAAACACCCCCCCAGCACCCCCCCTCAAACACCCCCCAGCACCCCCCCTCAAACACCCCCCCAGCACCCCCCTGGAGCACACCCTGAAGCACCCCCCAAAGCGATGCCTAGTTGCTCCCGGCGCCATGGCCCCTGCACTTCCCCAGGGTTCTACCTGACCCTGACTCACCAGCATGATTGCTGTGGATTCACCATGTTCCTGCCTCGCCCACGCGGGTGGCAACCCCTGTGCAGGTGGACTGCGCTGGGCCCCGCACCCACCGGGTGAATGACCCCTGCCGCTGGAGGAGCAGAGAGAGGGGGTTGGGCAGCCCGGCAGGTGGGCAGCGCGTGGGGCTGTGTCCACAGGAGTGGGCGTGGCCGCGGGCTCCTGGAGCCTCGGTGCTTGGCTCCGTCCCAGCAGCTGTCCCCGGGCAGGGCATCTGCTAAGTCACTTAGGTCGCTCCCGGGGCAGGAAGGGGCCGTGGCCTGGGGCCTCCTCCCTGGGGCCCTGCGCCTTTCCGGGTTGGCGTTGATGGTTGATGGTGGCCTGTGACCTGTTTTGCCTCTTAAACCAAATGAAGAGATTTTTTTAAAGAAAGCCTTAAAATACACATTCTCTGCTACCCCCTGGGTAACCTGAGCTTTCCCTGCGGAGCAGCTGCGGCCGGCGGCTGTGTTCTGGGGGACGGGAACTCGAGGGCGCGGGGTCAGCTGAGACTTGACGTGTCTCATTTACACGTTTTGATTTTTTAGAGAGGAAGGGAGAGGGAGAGAGAGAGAAACGTCAATGCTGAGAGAGAATCATGGATCGGCTGCCTCCCGCACGCCCCCCGCTGGGGATCAAGCCCGCAGCCCGGGCTGTGCCCCGACCAGAATTAAACCCGGCACCCTTCAGTCCGCAGGCCGACGCTCTATCCGCTGAACCAGGCTGGCCAGGGCCATGGTGACTTTTAACATTAAATTTGTTGAGGTAACAGGTGCGCGCCAGAGCGAGGTCTCACCGAGTCTGGTCTCCTCCGCCCAGTTCCCCCCACACCCCTCCCCTGGGCAGCAGGCCCTTACTTCTCTGGACCTGCGAGTTTGTTTCCGTTTCGTTCCCTTCATTTTTAGATTCCACACTGAGAGAGATCACAGGGGGTCTGTCTGTCTGAATGAGGTCACTTAGTATAATGGCTTCAGGTGCATCCGTCCATGTTGTCACGAAGCGTAAGAATCCACTCGTATTGCTGAGTAATACTCCGTTGTATGTATGCATCACAGCTTTTTGTTAATTTCTTTATATTGATTTTAGAGAGAGACGTGGATTTGTTCCACTTACTTATGCACTTATTGATTGACTCTTTATGGGCCTGACGGGGGATTGAACCCCAACGTTGCTGTATGGGGAGGACGCTCTAACCAGGAGCCGCCGGCCAGGCCAGCCCCCAGCTGCTTCACCAGCTCCCACGACGGGCATGTGGGCAGCTGCCGTGTCTTGGCTGCTGCAGGTCCCGCTGCAGTGGACACGGGTGCCTGTGTCTTTGCACTGATGCTTCCATATCCTTTGGATAAACACCCAGAAGAGGGGTTGCGGGTCACGTGGTCGCTCTGCTTTTAATTTTTTTGAGGAAACGCCATGCTGTTTTCCACGGTGGCTGCACCAGTTTACGTCCCCCCAGCGTGGGCAGGCGCCCTGTGCTCCACGCCCGGCCAGGGCTTGTTCTTTCTTGTCTTGACGGCAGCCTTTCTGGCGGGTGGGAGCTGGTACCTGGGGGTTGGTTTGCATTTCCTCATCAGCGGTGTTGACCGCCCTTCATGTGCTTTTGGCTGGAGCATCCCTCGACCTGCCTGTGGGGGTGCTCTGTCGGACGTGTGGGAGTGTGAGCGGAGAGCCTCCTGCTGCGTGCTGCTCTCACGACTCGCTGCTCGTGTACCCCGGCGCCTGCGTCGGGCACATGCAGAGCACGTGTTGCTCGTCTTGATGGGTCGCCCTTTCTCAGGGTGAGATGTCCACCTTTGCCTCTTGTTGCCTTTCTTGAGCTGACATTGATGGCGGCACCTGCTTCCTTCCGGACACCGCGTGCTGGGTGCCAGCGTCCCCTGTTGTCTCTGGAGCTGGGGTGGGTCTAGTTCTGGGTCCATCGGCTGCTCTGAGCCTGGAGACGGTGGGCCCTCCGTTCACCTCCGGGGACCAGTGCTGGCTGTGTCTGACCTCCTCTGGCAGCTCTGCCACGTTCCTTCCCCGGCCCTGCCGCCGGGTGGGGTGGTGGTGGTTCTAACTTATTCCCTGTTCTCTCTGCCGCGGCTCTGGCTGCCGGTCTCCGATAAAGCCGTCTTGTCCTGTCGGTAGCTCCTTATCTCCATCTGCCCGGCAGGTTTGTGCGTCCCCTCCTCCCTTTCTAGGTATCCTGTCACGTTCTCTGTGCTGTTCTCTGTGACTAAATGGAAGCAGCTGTCGTTTTTTAAACTGTAAGCGGACATTTATGGGGTGAATCATAGCGGTAGAAAAAGTGATTCCTAAAAGAAATGGGCTTAGGGACAAGTTACAGAGGCCAAGGAAGGGCCTGGAGACGGGAGCGAGGACGCCGATGCGAAGGGGCGTGGCGCGGGCGGCTCGGAGGGAGCGCCAGCTGTGGTCGTTTTAATGCCCTTTCCCTTTCACTTTTATGCTGATTAAGTGCTCAACACCCTGTTCTGTCTGTCTGTCACCTTCGGCTTCCGCGTCTGGAGGTGGTCCGGCTGGCGCTTCTCTCTGTGCTGAGCGCACCCTCCGCTCCCTCCCGGCTGCTCGGCCAGAAACCTGGGACCTAGGGTTTCCTCTGGGGACCGTCTCCCCCGCCTTTTGAGAACTCGGTCTTGTCACTAACTTTTGACAGCTTTTACAATGTGTCTTGTTACTTCCTGCCTTGACTATCCTGGGAGCCACCCCCATACCCACCGTCCCCGGTTGCCCTTCCCTTCCGGATGGAGTGGAGAGCTCCCCTCTCCCGTGGAGTCTTGTCTGTCTGCCCCGTCGCCCTGGGCGGCCTTCTCGTTGGGGACCTCCGTCCAGAGTGTCCGTCTGTCCCTCTTCATAGTGCCCGTCTCTGGGGTCAGGCGCTCACTGCGCATTGAGCTGTTCTGCGTCACTGAACTGCCCGCGTGTCCGTGTCTTGTTGCTTCGTGGCGGCTGCTGTGGATTCTCTGTGTGACTTTGAACTTGGTATCGTTTCCTGTGCTGCCTGTCGCGTTGTCCGTGGTGTTTCGTGGTTGTCCTTCTTGCTGGTGGCAGGTGGTGAGCACCTGTCTCAGTGATGGCGAACCTATGACACGCGAACTCATTTTTCTGGTTGATTTTCCTTTGTTAAATGGCATTTAAATATATAAAATAAATATAAAAAATATAAGTCTTTGTCTTACTCTGGCTGCAAATACCAGAAAAGTTCTACATGTGACACGGCACCAGAGCTAAGTTGGGGTTTTTCAAAACGCTGACACGCCAGCTCAGAAGGTCCGCCGTCCCTGCCCCAGCTCCCGGGAGGCGCTGCTGGGTTTTATCATTCAGCGGGTGGGCGAGCACAGGCAGTTCTGTTTGCCAGTAGATGGCGCTGTGCACGAGGTGTGGCGATGCCGGGCGCCTGCACCTGGGGCAGGGTGGGGGTCCCTGTGGTCAGGGGAGCCGCTGCCTGGGGGAGGGTTTGAAGCCTGCGGGGCTGCTCCCGTCCGCCCCGAAAGCTGGCTCCCCTGCCCAGGAACCGCCTCCCTGCCTCCGGGGGCTTGTTCTCGCTGGAGTGGGTCCCTGAGATGGGAGGGCCCAGCGTGTGTCATGAGGAACCAAGGCGGGCTGGTGTGCTGGCCCTGGGGTCCATGAGGTGGAGCTGTGGGTGCTGTCTGGAGGACCAGGCCGTGTGTGTGTGCGTACGTGTGTGCGTGTGCGTGTGCATGTGTGACGAGCACACCTCTGTCAGCAGTGCTGAGGCAGAAGCGGGCCATCTGTGTACATGTGCATACATGTGTGTGTGCGCGTGTGCATGTGTGACGAGCACACCTCTGTCAGCAGTGCTGAGGCAGAAACGGGCCATCTGTGTACATGTGCGTACATGTGTGTGTGCGTGTGCATGTGTGACGAGCACACCTCTGTCAGCAGTGCTGAGGCAGAAACGGGCCATCTGTGTACATGTGCGTACATGTGTGTGTGCGTGTGCATGTGTGACGAGCTCACCTCGGTCAGCAGTGCTGAGGCAGAAGCGGGCCGAGCCGCGGGCCTGCTGCTGGCGGGACGGGTGTGTTCTGGGCTCTGCTTGTGGGCCCTGTTGAAGGGCAGACCTCTGTGGGACGGGGACAGCCCGCCATCGCTCCCCCTGGTGGAAGGGAAGCCGCGGCCTGGCCTCTGCACCCAGGGGTGTGTGCCCGCAGGCGGGTTCCTGGCTGTGCTCCCCCTGTGGCCACTGAGGCCCCCGGACAGCCAGGTGCTCCAGGCGCCGCCCACACAGCTCCCTGCTGACCTGCCCCCTGCGCTCCTCAGGCTGTTCTGCCCTGGACACTGTTGGTGCGGACGGACCTGCCCCGTCCAGCCGTCTGCTCCAGGCCCTGCCAGGCTCTGGCGGCACTGCCCCTCCCCCGCCCAGGTCCTGTGCTTGGTGACCATGCGTGCGGAGTGGGGCGCCCACACAGGACCAGGGGTGGCGGTGCCTCCCGTGGGAAGGGAGGGCCGCTGAGAACGCCGGTGCAGCCATGGCGGGCATCGTCCCTCGTCCTGTGTGCCGTCCTGGCCTTTGGTTCTGCCCTAATAGGTGAGGGGGTGTCACCCACCTTTTGCTGGTCCCTTCTGACAACCCTGGGCCTGAGTCCCCGCTGATGGCCCAGGCACGAGGCCGCAGGGCGCCCGGTCTGCTGTCCGAGGCCCCGTCGCTGACCGCAGGGGCTCCGTGCAGCCGGGCAGGGCAGAGCGCCAGGACCCGGGTGGGGAGACCTCAGGAAACCGCACGCAGCCTGAGCCCGCTCTGTGGGAGGGCCCTGCCCGCCTCATCAGCTCCCCCCGTGGGCTGCTGGGGCCCTGACTGGCTCTGCTCCGCTGCAGGTACATGTCGCAGAGCAAGCACGCCGAGGCCCGCGAGCTCATGTGCTCCGGGGCACTGCTCTTCTTCAGCCACGGCCAGGTGAGCAGGGGCCGCGGGCCTCCTCCACGGGCGGGGCGGGCAGGGTCTGTGGGCCGGGGGCCTCGCGCCCAGGCTGCCGCCTGTCATCTGGGCTGCGGGGCTGTGTCTTCCCAACACAGAGCTCGCTCTCTAACCACGTGATTCTTGTCTGTTTCCATGTTTTGCAGCAAAACAGTGCTGCGGACCTGTCCATGCTGGTCTTGGAGTCGCTGGAGAAGGCGGAAGTGGAGGTGGCCGATGAGCTGTTGGGTGAGGCTTTCTCATGGCGCTCGAGGCTCCTTTCCCATGTGTTTCAGGGCTGGTGTCTCCCGTCGCAACCCCTGCACAGGCACCCACCCACGGAGGCCACTGCGCCGCCCCAGGGGTTCCTGCTGCAGCCTCTGCCCCCGGCTGTGCCCCCGCCGGCGGGCTCCTCTGGGCACGGCCGTGTGCTCTGGGGGGTCCAGCAGGACGCGCCAGGGGCTGCCAGCTGCCTGGGAAGGGGTCGTGTGGTTTCTGATAACCCTGGGCACTGTAGGAGCTGAGTCAGGGTGCCCTCCCCTGAACAGCGGTCTCCCTCCCGTTTTCAGAAAACCTGGCTAAACTGTTTAGTCTGATGGACCCGAACTCCCCGGAGCGCGTGGCCTTTGTGTCCAGGGCCCTGAAGTGGTCCAGCGGGGGCTCCGGGCGGCTGGGCCACCCCCGGCTGCACCAGCTGCTGGCCCTCACCCTGTGGAGAGGTAGGTCTGGTGCACGTGGGCTGGGCGGGCAGGGCAGGGGCCCCTGCGCGCCCGCGGCTTCCGCTTGTCTGTCGTCGTGAGCTCCCGTCTTGACCAACGAGGACCGGGGTTCCCTGTCGCTGAGCTAAGGCCGAACCGCACAGGCCACCACCCCTTGGTCACCATCTAGCTGAGGGGCAGCCCTGAGGCGTGAGGCTGGGGTGGCCTGGGAGGTGGCCACTGGGCCTGGCCCTTCCTCCCGCCAGGTCCCTGTCGACCCTCCCCCCACGGGCCTCCTGTCGGGGACACGCTCCCACCCGCACGGGCTGTTCTCCTCGCATCGCCCGCCTTCTGCTCAGTGTCCAGTGCGCGTCCTGGCTCCGGTCTGCTCGGGCGCCGGGAGAGGCAGGCGGGAAGCACCCGCCTGAGTGTGGCTCCTCACGGGGGTCAGAGGGCTGCGCCCCGGCTTGTGAGCCGTGTGCAGTTGGTGCACCTGCCTCACTCAGCGAGTTTTGGGGGCCCCCACCCCTCATGCCCTGCCTGTGCCTGGGGACGCATGCACTCCTGTCCTCAGGGATGCCCAGAGTGGGTGCAGAGGGCCCAGCCTGTATGTGTGAAGCCAGGACCTCAGGTGCAGGCCGGAGGCGGCTGTGCTGACGGGGGCGGGTGAGCCTGGGAGGCCCCGGAACCAGCCCTGCTGGCGTGTGTGGGACGACAACTGCAACCGGAAAGGATGGGCAGAGAAGCAGCCACGGACCCTGTGGGCTAGGACGGCCAGCAGGCTCCCTCCTCGTGGCCTCACGCGCCCTGTGGGCGCCTCCTTCTCCAGACGCAGCCTTTGCCCAGCGCTCGTGGCCTGACGTCCCCGTCCTACGGGTCCTGTCTGGGTGCTCGGTCCTCGCTCACAGCCTGTCTGTCTCCACCCGCAAGCCCCTGCCCCAAGCCCTCGCCCGTCCTGCCAGCCCCTCCCGGGCGGGCCCAGCTCCCGCCTTGTCCTCAGGGGAGTAGGCCGTCTGCAGGGCCAGGTGGAGTCACCCAGTCAGACCTGTGTTGCCAGCAGCATTTATTTGGCACCGTCCCTCTGCCTATGTCTGTGGGCCCCCGAGGCGATGCCAGGCCGCCAGCCGCCCCTGCCTCTGTGGCTGCGAAGTAGCGTGCACGGTGCAGACTCAGCCCTGGGCTGAGAGCTACGGGCACGTGTGTGTAGTCGTCATGGCCTGCAACCAGGACACAGGCCTCCTATGTCCTGCTCAGACCACGGGGAGACAGGCACAGAATCCAGCAGTGCCCCTCCCTCAGTCCCCACAGCTGCCGGAGGCTGGGCTGAGGGCCGCCTGCAGAGCCTGGGCTGGCAGACCATGTGGCCATCGCCGCACAGGGTCCGTCCCAGGCCTGGGGCTCAGGGACTTCCTGATTCTGCCCCAGTGGATGCTCTGAACCCCCTCCGGCCTGTGCGCCTCCAGTGACAGCCTCTCCCTTTGCAGAGCAGAACTACTGCGAGTCTCGGTACCACTTCCTGCACTCGGCCGACGGGGAGGGCTGCGCCAACATGCTGGTGGAGTACTCCACGTCCCGCGGCTTCCGCAGCGAGGTGGACATGTTCGTGGCCCAGGCCGTCCTGCAGTAGGTGTCCGCACGCCGTCAGCCCTGCTCCACGGGCTCTGGAATCACGTGACATCCCCACGGGGCCCTGCACAGACCGCGCCCCTCCCAGCTCTCAGGAGCCGTCAGAGTCTGGGGCTTCTGTAACATTTCAGTTGAGCAGTGAGAGAAGTAGGTCTTGTATTTTATATGAACACTAGAAGTCCTGCGCACAAAATCGCGCGACCCCATCCACCCACCAGCACCTCGCCCGCTCAGTCCCGCCCACCTGTGCGGGTCTTTGGTGGTTATGGCGTTAGGGCCACTGGGTTTTTATAATATAGAAGATTCTTATGTTACCATTGGTTTTTTTGTTTTGTTTTTTGTCTTGTCCCTCCCCCATTGTCTCAAGCTTTTGATCTGTTTGGTGTCAGGCAGCTGTTTTTTTCAGGACCTGTGATTAGCAGATTGTAAGTCGCGTCTTGTGATGTGAACCTGCTTTCAGAGGCTTTTTCAGAGGCTGTGCTGGCCTCCAGATGTTTCGGCATCGAAGCATTTTCCTCTGAGGACCCTGCAGCTTTCGCTCCCGGGGCCCGGGGTCTCGGTCCGCGAGGCCCTCTCCCTGTTTTCTTTCCCTCGGTTTGTCTTGAAAGTGTGGGAACTCACCGCGGGGAAGAGAGGTGCCGGCGTCCCGCTCCAGGCGCCCTGCCTTTTCCCTTCCTGGCGGGAACGTTTCCCGTGGGGGACACGTCATTCTCCCATAAACGCCTGCGTGTGGCCAGGCGCTGGGGCGGGGGTGCTGTGTGATTGAAGGTCCTGCCGCACGTCAGGCCCCCATTCCCGACCGGCAGGGGGGAGGTTTCTCCATCCCGCTCACTGCCTGGCTCGTGGCTTCTGCACAGGCACCTCTGGACTGGGCGTGGCTCTGCGTAGAGCAGCGGTTCTCAACCTGTGGGTCGCCACCCCTTTGGGGGTCGAACGACCCTTTCACGGGGTCGCCTAAGACCATCGGAAAACACAATATAATTACATACTGTTTTTGTGATGAATCACTATGCTTTAATTATGTTCAATTTGTAACAATGAAATTGGGGGTCACCACAACATGAGGAACCGTACTGAAGGGTCGCGGCATCAGGAAGGTTGAGAACCACTGGCATAGAGGGTCTTGAGCCCCTTCTCATGGAGCCCCCTTTGTGCCTTAAAAAACGGGACCCCGCCCCATGCACCTCGGGCCGCCCGCCCCAGGGGCCGACCGGTGTGCGGACAAACTCACCCCACCCTGTCGCCTCCCACGCGCCTCACTCCCTTCAGCTGTGGAGCCCGAAAGCCCAGGCTCGCTCACGGCGGCCGAGCACAGGGCTCAGGGCTCGGGGGTGTGAGTCCTGTCGCCCGTGGGGGCCACGGCCTGGGAGAGGCCCACGGCCCACCCGTGGGCGACAGGCCTGCTCCGTGACGGGATGTGCTCGTTCGTTCCAGGTTCCTCTGTTTAAAAAACAAAAGCAGCGCGTCCGTGGTGTTCACGACGTACACCCAGAAGCACCCGTCCATCGAGGACGGCCCTCCCTTCGTGCAGCCGCTGCTCAACTTCATCTGGTTCCTGCTGCTGGCCCTGGACGGGTGAGTGAGGGAGTGTGCACAGATGTGGGAGCGTGTGTGTGTGAGGGTGTGAGTGTGCATAGATGTGTGAGCGTGTGCAGGGGTGAGGGTGTGAGTGCACAGATGTGGGAGCGTGTGCAGGGGTGAGGGTGTGAGTGCACAGATGTGGGAGCGTGTGCAGGGGTGTGTGTGAGTGTGTGAGTGCATAGATGTGGGAGCGTGTGCAGGGGAGTGTGTGAGTGCATAGATGTGGGAGCGTGTGCAGGGGTATGGGTGTGAGTGGGAGGGTGTGGGTGTGTGAGTGAGTCGGGGAGTGGGTGTGGGGCTGTGAGTGTGTAGGCGTCTGCGTCGGGGAGGGAGGGGTGCCTTTCTGCCCCCCTGGTGTCTGGACACAGCCGTGGCCCTGCCGTCCGGTTTCAGAGGCAAACTGACCGTGTTCACGGTGCTGTGTGAGCAGTACCAGCCGTCGCTCCGGCGGGACCCCATGTACAACGAGGTGAGGCCCCGGGCGGCGGGCTCGGCGGGAGGGGCCTCCCCTGGAGGGCGCGGGGGCCACGGGGTCCCTCACGCGTCCTTGCTCCGTCAGTACCTCGACAGGATAGGACAGCTCTTCTTCGGGGTGCCGCCCAAGCAGACGTCTTCCTACGGGGGCTTGCTCGGTAAGGGGGCGGGGGCGGGGGGCGGGGCCCCAGAGGGGGCGGGGCCTGTGGGGGCGGGGCCATCGGGGGTCTTGCTCGGTAAGGGGGCGGTGCCATATGGGGGCGGGGCCTGTGGGGGGCTGCCCCCCTGTCTGCCTTCCGGTCCCGCCCCTGCCCCGCCCCCCCCCCCCCCCCCCCCCCCCCCCCGGCTGGCCCGCTGCCCCCTGACCCACCGCGGAGGCCCGGGGAGGAGGCCCGGGGAGGAGGCCCGGGGAGGAGGCCCGGGGAGGAGGCCCGGGGAGGAGGCCCGGGGAGGAGGCCCGGGGAGGAGGCCCGGGGAGGAGGCCCGGGGAGGAGGCCCGGGGAGGAGGCCCGGGGAGGAGGCCCGGGGAGGAGCCGGGTCTCTGGCTGTGTATTTGGGGAAGGACACGGAGCGCAGCCGCCATTCTCACCGCCTCTGCCGCTGGTTCGGAGCGGGAGGACATGCGCGCTGCGCCCGCCCCGGCACCGCCCCCTCCGCCCGCCCCGGCACCGCTCGGCCCGCAGGCGTGTCCTGTCCGCTCGCTCGCAGGGCCCAGGGCCCGGGAGGTGCAGGCGGCGGGCTTCCTTTCAGGCTAATCGTCGTGTGTGTCCCATGCGCGTGTCTCCCTCGCGGGACACGGGCCGGCTCCGCCCTTGGCCCCGTGACGTGGGTGCGCACGTGTCTGAGGCCTCCCGTGCGGGTGCAGGGGGCCTCGCCGGCGGCGCCCACCGGCTGGACGCGTTCCCCGCAGCGAGCAGGGCGGGAGCGGGGTGTGCGGGCCTCTGTGCTGCCGCCCCGCATGTCCCCGGTGGTTCGGACGGTCAGCACCTTTCCCGGGCCCTTGGCCGTCGTGTCTCCGTCCGTTCGGCCGTGTGACCTTCCTGCATCGGGCGTGTCGGGGCGCGGAAGGTGGGAAGGCGGGGGGGGGGGGGTCAGGGCCTCTGATGGGGCGCTTGCTTCCAGGCAACCTTCTGAGCAGCCTCATGGGCTCCTCGGAGCAGGAGGGCGAGGACAGCCAGGACGACAGCAGCCCCATCGAGCTCGACTGACGCCCCGACCTGCACCAAGAGGCGCCCCGCCCCGCCTGGCGGCGGGTCCCCAGGGCCTGGCCGGCTCCCAGGCCGCGGGGGTTCCGTCGGCCGCCCGTGTGCCCCGGCGGAGGGCACGGGGCTGCGTGGCGCGGCCTCCGATTGACCCACAATAAAGCACAGGCTTGCGTGCCACCGCCTCTCGGTCTTTGTTTCGGGTTTGCTTTGGGGGCCGAGGGTCGACACAGGCACCGGGTCGGGGGGCTGCCATCGGCCGCCCCACGTGGACGCCTGTGCCAAATCCCGGAGCCGTGCCTGCACGTGGCCTCGCAGACGGCGGAACTGCCGGCCGCCGCCTCGAGACGCACTATTTATTTCCTGGTGACGATTCCTTCCCCGGCGGCCTAGGTCTTACCCAAGTGCCGCGGCCCTCTCGGCTCTACAGATGTTCCCGGGGTGACAGCGGGACACACTTTTATTTTTCCACAATTAAAGTCAGAGTTGTAGATTATTACTCAGTGATCATGCATGAAGGAGCGGACTAGACCACTCTGTTTGCTGTAAAAATGGAATAAAAGGGAGGTTTGTGTTCATCGTTGAATTTAAATAAATTCTTTCTACTGGGCTTTGCTGTTCTCGTCCTTTCTGGGGGAGCTGGGGCGGGGTGCTGTGAGCCCCAGGCGGGCGGGGCCGCTGTGGCCCGTGTGGGAGTCTCCTTTAAGTTTGGAGAAACCAAACCTGCCAACAGGTTAAGGTCACAGCTTCTGTGAGTGGATGGGGGGTGGTTGGCGCTGACTGGGGCCCTGAGGTTGGAGCCCCCTACCAGCTGCCCAAGGGTTCTCTAGGGAGTGTTGGGGGGCCATGGGGAAGGCGGGGTGGTCAGAACCCACGACGACTCCCCCTGGTCCCGCCAGGTTTGAAACCATGAATTGCACCCAACGGGGTGGTTTGGGGACACTTGGAGCAGAATGCACGTCTGTGCGACTGTGCGCAGGGCTGATGCTGACAAAAGCCAGCTGGGCAGCCGCGCTCAACAGGCCACCCATGGGGTCTGCTCTCCTCTCCCTCCTGGGCCCCAGGGCCCCCTCTGAGCCCCAGGCTCACAGCTGTCTGTCCTGACACGTGGCCCGGGGCCTGCAGCGTCCCCAGGGCCAGGGAAGGCGGCTGGGAAGGGCGCACTTTCAGGGAACATGTTCTGGGCTGCATGTGCCCTGCGTGTCCTCCAGGGCCCAGCGGGCGGCTCTCAGTCACTGCGGGGCCTGCACGTGACCCCTCTGCCCACAGCCCTCAACCAAGGGCCCCGCCCCCCAGCCCTGTGTGGGCAGGTCTCCCACCGTCCCCCAGGCCCAACGCTGTCCTCCGATTCCTTGTTGCATGTTAGGTTGTTGGTCTCCTGGGGCACGCACACACACACGCAGAAGCTCACAGACACTTGCACCTCTGGGTTCAGGGAGGGTCTAGGTCGGTTGGAGGGGTGGGTTGCAGCCGGCCCCGCCTGGTGGGGCCTCAGGGTCTCCCTCGGACCGGATGACCCTGCCGCGGGCTGCAGTCCCAACTGCGAGTGAGGCCTGGTTCTAAGAAAGGGCCCACGACTGCCCCTCGGGGTGGGCACCTCAGGGGCAGGAAGTGTTCGCGCCCCCTCCCCGGCCATCCCGAGGACCCTGCCCTGGCTGAGCTGAACAGCGACAGGCCAATGAGGGGGCCCCTCGGCGGCACCCCAATCTCGGTTTACAGCTGGTCTGAGCCGACCAGCAGGCGTGGGCTCAGGGAAGGAGGGAGGGCAGCCCCTGGTGCCCCCACCTACACCTGGGTGACTCGGGCACCGGTCCTGGGCATGCCCCCCTTCCCTGCTTGTGGGCAGGTCCTCCTGAGGCCCAGAGCCCCCGCACCAGCCTCCAACACGCGGATCAAGCCACAGCACAGCCCACTTTATTCCAGGCTGACTTTATTCCAGGCTGTGACTGGGGCAGGGCTGGAGGGAAGCGGACACCCCGCTTTGAGGAGCTCTCCCTGGCCCCAGGCTCCCCTGGGGGTCATGGTTTGGGCAGGACGAGGGGCTGGGGGTGGAGGCAGCCAATACCTGGCAGGTGACCCTCCACCTCAACCAGGCACTGGGGCCTCCTGGGGAAACGGGCCCCCATGCCACCCCCTCGTCCCAAACCTGTTCTCACAGACACCCTCCAAGGCCTGGAGCAGGGCACCTGGGCCGTCTCGGGCTGTAAGCGGACGCCAGCAGCTCTCTGGGTATGGGGGTGAGCTGAGCTCAGGCCTCCTTCCTCCAAGGGGTCAGACAGCAAGGTCAGGCCTGGGACTGGGGGTCACTGGGCAGCGCTGAGTCCTGAACTGGGCCTGGGAGGTGCCCCAGGGGGCTCGGTGCAGGCAGCCTGGGCTGGGCACTAGATGGGGCCTCTGACCCCAGGACCCATGGCTTGAGGGCCAGGTCTGTGTCCCCCCTCCAGTCCCCGGACCCCACCACTAACACACACCAGAGGCTCAATAAATACTTGTTGAGAGGGTGGGGGGAGGGGAGGGGAGGGGAAGGGAGGGGTGGGGTGAGGAGGTGGGCAGTGCAGGGGGCCTGCAGGCCACCCGCTGCCCCACAGTCCAGCCTCCGTGGTCGGGGTGGGTCCTCAGGCGGGTGGGTGGCAGGGGAGGAAGGGTGGTCAGTGGGCCGGGGAGGGAGGGAGGGACAGCAGCATGATGGGGTCGGAGGTCAGACAGGTGGGCCCACGATGAGGTTTTGGAGAAGCAGGTCCTGGCGGTGACGGCTCAGGGCCCTGCGGAGCCCAGACGGCCCCCGCGACGGAGCCTGGGCCGCCCCGGGCTGGTGGCGGCTCCCTCGGTCCGCGGCCCACGGCCAGGCCAGGTGAGTCCAGTCCTCCAGGTGAGTCCAGTCCTCGGCCGGGACCAGCCCTCAGGGCTTGTGTTTGAAGTGAGCTTCCACTGGAAAAGGGGCAGGCGCTGGGCTGGGGCACGGCCATGCCGGTGGCCGGCTGCCCCCCGCCAGCCCTGCCGGCCCTCACCTGCGTACTCCTGGGGCAGCATGGGCCTGTCCACCACCTTCCGGAAGGCCTCCACCCACGCCCGCCGCTCCGGCTCGGACTCGCAGGCCAGCAGGAACCTGCGCTCCGGCGTGACGATGGTGATGCCGTGGGGCCAGTGGTGGCCCTGGGCGGACGGCGGGAGCCCGTCCAGCACCGTGTAGCCGCTCTCCCGGCTGCCGATGAAGACTTCCCCCCGGGCGAAGGCGTCCTGAGGGCGGGGACAGGCTGACCGGCGGCCCCTCAGGCCGCCACCCGCGGGCGTGGGGCCACGAGGGCAGTTTTCGGGGCACCTCCCTGTCCAAACCCAGCTTCACGCAGGGCTGGCGGGGCCACGGCCGGGACCCCCAGCCTCTCCCCCCCCCCCCGCAGCAGAGCTGCCCCGCGTGGGTGCCGGGCTCGGCGTGGGTGCCGGGGGCACGTCGCCCGCCCGGCCGCGCCCTGCCCTACCAGGGGGTCCTTGAAGTACATGAGCCTCCGGTCGTCCATGGTGAACCAGCGCCTCCGGAAGCCTTCCGTCTGCTGTGGGTCAGAGCCGGCGGCCGGCGGTTGGCTGATGCGGCCCTTCCCCAGTGACCACAGCTCCGCCGCGGGCGGGGGCGGGGCCGTGGGCCCATCACCCGGCAGCTCGGCCCCCTCGTGCTCCTGTGGGCGCCCGCCCAGGGCCTGGCACCTGCCGCTCCTCCCGCTGTGCCCCTCCCTCCACTGCCCCCAGCCTGCGCCTCCCGCCCGCCAGCGCCTCGCCCTCCCTGTGGGCCCAGGTGGGGCCTGACCTGAGGTCCCCTCCCCCTGGTCCTGGGTCATTGGGGCCCCTGCTCTTACACAACATTTTGGGGGCCTGGACCACCCACACCCCAGTGACCCGCTAGCAATGCACAGGCAGGTCGAGGCCTGGCCGGAGTGTGGCTGCCCTTCCACCTCCACCCCCGACCCCCAGGACGGAGGCCGGTCGCGGAGCGAGGGGGCCTGGGAGCCGAGGGGACGCACCTTGGGGCCGGTTTTCTCCATGTAGCCCTCCTTCAGGTAGTTCCTGGTCAGCTTCGGCACCAGCTGGGGGGAAAGGCCCTGCTGTCCCGGCTGTCCCCCCCAGCCCCACCCTGCAGCTGGGGCAGAGCCTCAGCATAGAGGAGGGCTGCCGTGGTCACTTCAGGGGGCCACAGAGGTCAGGGGGCCACCAGTGGGGAGGGGGTCACAGGTATCGGGGGGGCCTCTGGGGGCCCACGGGGGCCTCGGTCAGCCCCCAGCCCACCAGCCCAGGGGCAACGGCCGCCACTCACGTCAGCGTCGCTGGCCCCCGGGAAGGCCACCTGCAGGTAGTGGAAGCGGGCGGCCCGGAGCGCGTTGAACCAGTCGGCCATCTCCTGGGGGCAGAGCGGGTGTGGGCTGCAGCCTCCTACGGCGACCCCGCCCGCCCAGGGGCCTCCCCAGAGCCCTGCCCTCCGCCCGGCCGGCCGGCCCAGTGGACGAACATCACCCCATGAGCCAGGAGGTCGGGGTTCGATTCCCGGTCGGGGCACAGGCCCGGACTGTGGGTTCCATCCCCAGGGTGGGGTGTGGAGGCAGCGGATCCATGATTCTCTCTCATGGATGTTTCTCTCCCTTCCTCCCTGAAATCAATAAATATTTTTTAAATGTTAAAAAAAAAAAAAAGCCCTGCCGGCCTCCCGCGGGCCCTTCCTGGAAGCGTTGAGAATGGGGGGCTGGAGGGTCCCCGGAAGTTCACATCAGCCATGACCCCCACCCTGCCCGCTGCACCTCCCATCAGGACAGGCTCCAGCAGGGCCACCGCTTCCTTCCACTCGCCCTGTCACCTTCTCAGGGATGCGTGTCGCCCGCCACAGGCCCTTTGCACGTGCCCTTCCCCCTCCCTCACCGCTGTCCTTGCCCTCAGTCACTCTCCCCGTTGTCCGCTCTCACTCCCTGGCCGGCATTTTAGTCCCTTGGCTCCGACTGATGTCTGTCTCCTGCCAGACCCCAGGAGGGAAGGAGATGGAGGGGGAGGGGGAGGGGGAGGGGGAGGAGAGCCGAGAGGCAGCCCAGCCTGTCACAGCCCCAGGAGCTGGGAAGGGGGAGACGGGTCTGGGGTGGGGGAGGGGATCTGAGCCAAAGACCTGCTGGCTGTCCCCCCTGACCCCATGGGTGATGGAGGCTGACTGCAGAGGGTGGAGGAGGGTGTGGAGGGGGTGTGCATGGGGACACCTGTCCAGACGCTGAAGGTGAGTGACCGTGCACCCCAGCCCGGAGCCCCGTCCTGCCACGCCCCGTGCTGGTCCCGGCCCGGCAGGAGGCGTTTCCTCTGGGGCTGACCAGCTCCGTGTCAGGAAACCTCCCGCGAACGACAGGCAGACAGACAGGCGGACAGACAGGCGGACAGGCAGGAGCACGGTGTTAGCGGGAAGCCGCTCTGACACAGTCACCAACGGAGAACAAGAACAGAAGCAGGCCTGGAAGGCAGCCGGGGGCATCTCCCAGAAAGCAGAGGGGCGGGACGAGGGGGCGTGGAGGGCTGCGGGCGGCGCCTGAGTCGCAGGAGATTGGGAGAGAAGAGAACTGAGAGGGCGAAGGAGGAGCTGCCGCCGGCTCCTGGCCCGGCCTCTGGCCTGAGGACGGGCGGCTCCCAGCAGCGGACAGACCCGTCTGGTCCAAGGGTCGGTGCTGCCGCCACGGAATTGGAGGAGCTCGGGCTCCACAGGGGCCGGTCCTCGGGGCCTCGCTCTTTCCCGGAGCTGCTGACAGGGTGTCCCCAGCGGAGGCGGGACGGTCCGGTCCGCCCAGGGGTGTCGGCTGCAGGACAGACGCCCGCTGCCGGGCCGGCTCGCTCCACGGCCTCAATCAGTGGAGAGCGGGGGAGTGTGTGTGTGTGTGTGTGAGGGTTAGTGTGTGTGTGTGTGTGCGCGGCGGGGTATGAGCGCCCAGGCAGCCGCGTGGGGAAGACGGCGTCAGCTCCAGGGACAAGACTCGCGGAAGGAAAGGAAACGAGTGTGCCCTCCGGCTCTGGTCGCACACACGTGGTCACGGCCAGGGAAACGCAGAGAACAGGTGTGGGCAACCTCGCAGTGTGAGTGTGTGAATGTGTGTGTTAGTGTGTGTGTCAGTGAGTGTGCGTGTGAGTCAGCATGAGTGTGTGTGTGTGTATCAGTGTGAGTGTGTGTGTCAGTGTGCGTGTGAGTCAGCATGAGTGTGAGTGTGATTGTGTGACTGTGTGTGTGAGTGTGAGGGTTAGTGTGTGTATCAGTGTGTGTGTCAGTGAGTGTGCGTGTGAGTCAGCATGTGTGAGTCAGCATGTGTGTGTGTCTGTGTGTCAGTGTGTGTCAGTGTGAGTGTGTCAGTGTGTGTGAGTGTGAGGGTTAGTGTGTGTGTGTCAGTGTGAGTATGTGAGAGAGTGTCAGTGTTTGTGTGCCAGTGTGAGTGTGTGAGTGTGAGGGTTAGTGTGTGTGTGTGTGTCAGTGTTTGAGTGTGTCAGTGTGAGTGTGTGTGTCAGAGTGTGTGTGAGTGTGAGTGTGAGGCGGCGACGGGCAGTGCTGGGGGGACCGTCCTCCATAGGAGGTCATGGCACGGCCGCCAGACAGGTCAGTGAGAACCCCCGAGACGAGGACTCTGGGAGGAGGCGGAGCAGGAGCCGGGGACCCCGTCCCCCCCACCCGCACACCCACTGCGGGGCCCGCTGCCCGGCCTGGGAGCTGAGGCTGCAGGGGGGACAGTGACCTCCAAACGCTGGTCAGTCCAGCCCTGACCGGCCCTGCGGCCGCTGACCTGCCCGGAGCGACCAGCACGCGCTGGGCTGGCAGGAGCCGGAAGGCAAGGCCCCTCCTCAGACGCGGCCTGTGCTCTGTCGCTGGGGCTCTGGTCACGGGGGTGCCACCACCGCTGTCCACCTCCCCTCCAGCCAAAGGGACGTCCAAGGACTTAAAGGGCCAGTGCCCTCTTTTTGCCCCTTCATTTTAAAAAATATATTATTTTATTGATTTCAGAGAGGAAGGAAGAGGGAGAGAGAGAACATCAATGATGGGAGAGAATCACGGACCGGCTGCCTCCTGCAGGCCCCCCACTGGGGACGGAGCCCAAACCCGGGCCTGTGCCCCGACCGGGAATCGAACGCTGACCTCCTGGGTCACAGGTGGGCGCTCAATCCCTGAGCCGCGCCCACTGGGCTCGCCCCTTCTTTCTTTGCTTTTCCCTTTGGGGAGCCAGACATTAAAGACCAGGGCACTCAGAGGCTGCATGTTCAGGGGAATTAGAAAGTGACCACGTGACCAGAAAAGGCTCCGAAAAGACCCGGGAAGACATTACTTTATAGCTCAGGTTGTCTCAGCACAGAACAGCCCAACAACACACACTCTCACTCTCACACACGCTCACACACGCACATTCACACACATGCACACACTCACATACACTCACACACACGCACACACATACTCTCACAGACACACACACGCACACACACACGCACACACAGACACACTCTCACACACAGACACACGCACACTCTCTCTCACACACACACACATATACACTCTCACACACAGACACACACAGAGACACACACACACAGAGACACATGCACACACATGCACACACACATACACTTACACACAGACACACACACACTCTCACACAGAGACACACACACACAGAGACACATGCACACACATGCACACACACATACACTTACACACAGACACACACAGAGACACACAGACACACACAGACACACACACACACACACAGAAGGGCCCGCCCAGCCCGCGCCCACCTTCCCGTCCTCGTGGTAGATGAAGATGTTGCGGGTGCTGTTGTCCTTCAGGTAGGTGACCTGCAGGCCGTGCGGGTGTCCGATCTTGGCCGGCTGGAAGGTGGCGTTCAGGTGCTCAATCTTCATGATGGCCTTGGGCTCCTTGGCCTGTGAAGCAGGGCCAGGCTTAACGCCAGGCAGGCAGGGGTCTCCACCCTCGAGGGCGCGGGCAGGGTGGGCGCGCGGGTGCCCCCTGGGCCTGGGCTCCTGGCCTGGAGTCCAGCGTGGCTCCTGGCAGAGAGGGCACGGGCGTGCCCAGTGGGCGGGCCCTCTGCCTGCAGCACGCGGCTCCCTCGCCCTGTGCCCGGCCGGCCGGCCCCGTGGTCACTGCATCTCAGGGGATGTTCTGAGCTGGAGCCAGTCTACGGTGGGTCTGCCAGCTGCAGGGCCTTGGGGTCCCTGCACCCCCCCCACATGTTGCCTGGGGGACCCAGGTCAACCCAGCATGTGTGGTCCTGTCCCTCTGAGGCCTGGAAATGCCACCAGGGAAGTGCCCGCATCCCTGTTCCCAGCACCCCAGGCCGGGCTCGCAGCGACAGACCCAGCGTTGGCCGGGGGGCCGGGGGGGCATGCCCCTCAGGAAGAGGAAGTCCCCCAGAGCCGTGTGCGGGCAGCTGAGGACATGGACCCGGCGCCGCTGCCCCACCCGCTCACATCATGTCTGTTGAAATACTTCAGGGCCCCCTCACGCTCCGTCAGCACAAACTTCCGGCTGAGAAACTGCCCGTTGTCCCGGCCGCGCTTCCAGAGGAAACCCTCTCGGTATCCTGGGGGGAGAGGGACGGGGTCAGGGGCACGGTGGCCGGGGCGGAGCCTCCATGTGGCCCCGGCGAGACGGCCCCGGGCCTGCCCACGTGAGCACTCGCCCAGGGAACCTCCGCCGGCCTTCGGGGCGATGCTCGGGGTGCAGCCTCTCCCACAGGCCGGAGCGGGGCCCCCCGACACGGCGCCCCCTCTCCCCGACCCCGAGCATCGCCCCGGACAAGGCCCCCCCAGCACCGACCCGCTCATCTCCTCACTCCCCGGCGGAGGCGCCTCCTGTTCTCTCCCCATCGGACAGAGGACACGAGGCTCGGCTCAGCGACAGTCCTGGCCGAGCCATCCCTGGCAGAAGGGGCACCGCGGTCAGAGGCCTGGAGCCCTCGCCCACCGGCCCTGCCCGCCAGGCCCAGCAGGTGGCAGCAGAGCCCAGGAAAGCCGGGCAGCCGGGGAGGCCCACCGTGACCCCACCTCCCGTCAGCCGTGCTAAGGCCTCCCCCATCCAGAGACCAACAGCCAGGCTCCCCCAGCCGGTGGGTGCTTCCCGCCCCTGCGCCGCCAGGAGCCTCCCTCAGGTGCCCGACAGCAGCTGCCTGGGCGCTGACTCGGCCCCACAGCGACAGCTCCCGGCCTCAGCCTGCGCCCCGGGGTGGGGCGTGGGGCGTCGCAGCATCCGGCCCCGTGGGCTCAGGCCAGCAGCCTGCAGCCGCGGTGCAGAGTGTGGTGCCCAGAGACACAGCCCAGCCCGAGGGGCCTGGGGCTTTCCCCCACAGCTTGACCGTGCCCCCCAAGAGAGACCTGCCCCCCGAGAGGGACCGGGCCCCCCGAGAGAGACCTGCCCCCCGAGAGAGACCTGCCCCCCGAGAGAGACCTGCCCCCCGAGAGGGATCGGGCCCCCCAAGAGAGACCTGCCCCCCGAGAGGGACCGGGCCCCCCAAAAGAGACCTGGCCCCCGAGAGGGACCGGGCCCCCGAGAGAGACCTGCCCCCCGAGAGGGACCGGGCCCCCCGAGAGAGACCTGCCCCCCGAGAGGGACCTGCCCCCTGAGAGGGACCGGGCCCCCCGAGAGAGACCTGCCCCCCGAGAGGGACCGGGCCCCCCGAGAGGGACCTGCCCCCCAAGAGAGACCTGTCCCCCGAGAGAGACCTGCCCCCCGAGAGGGACCGGGCCCCCAAGAGAGACCTGCCCCCCCAAAAGAGACCAGCCGCCCCCCCGAGAGGGGCTCACCAGGCTCACCCAGTGGGCCAGGCCCCACGTGCCTTCACTCAACCAGGAGCTGCCAGGAGGGTCCCTGGCCGTGAGCTGCAGCAGGGGGGCCAGGTGGCAGGGCTCTGGCCCAGAGCTGTTATGGGGGCGCTGGGCTGTGTCCTCATTTTGTGCACAGGGAATCCAGGGCCCGAAGATATTTCCTGACACAGAGCAGCCAGCAGGGAATTGCTCCCTGGGGGGGCGGCGGCTAATGGGGAGGCTGGGTCTGGCCAGGGGGCTCCCCAGGGTCACCCTCACCCCCTAGTGATCCCAGCAGCACCCAGCACAGGGCGCACAGAGGAGACCCTGTGCTCACGATGGGCCGGCCGGCCTCTGGAGCGCCCTCCGCCTGCACCTGCCTGTGGATGCCCTGCCCAGGTGTCTGGCACCTGGCAGAGCTGGGGTCGGGGCCAGATTAGCCCAAGATCACCCCCTCCCCACCCAGATGCCCCAAATCCTGAGACCCACAGGAGAACAGCAACCCCGAAACCCATGTGGAACATGCTGCCAGGATGGGGGGCTCAGGGCCGGGTCCAGTGGGGAGCTGCCCAGATCCCAGGGCGGGAGTAGATGCCCAGATCTCGGGGGGCAGATGCCTGGATCTCAGGGGGCAGAGTCAGTGTGCCTGTCTCCCAGCTGAACCTCACAAACGGCTCGACCCCCCACCAGCCGCCAGGGGGATGCTGTGGGCCCACTGTGTGCCCGCACTGATGTCACTTACGGCTTCCAACAATAACCCCAGACTGGGCCCCACGGCCCCACCACACGGACAGGGAAACCGAGGCACAGGCAGGCTCTGTCACCGTCAGGAAGCCCCTGGCTCCACCGCGCCCCCAGGTCCCTGTGACATTCAGGACAGGGGTGGGGGGGAGCCGGACCTCCCGCTCTAACAGCCAGTGGCTCAGGCCCAGGAGCAGCGGGGGGTGGAGCAGCGGGGGGCCCGGCCTCCGCGGGAAGCGCTGTGTCTGTGGGTGACGGGGGCATTGTCTGCGGGTGAAAGCGGGGCATTGTCTGCGCCCCTGAGGCTCTGGCTGGAGGCAGGCGGGTGTGGGGAGGGGCCAGAAGCAGCCGGTCCCAGGGTCACCCAAGCTGGCAGGGGCCTCTGGGAACCTGGGCAGGGACCGCCCACATGGCCTTGGTGAGGTGGGATGGGGAGTGCCAGGCTGGCACCTGCCCTAATGGGCCCACCTGGAGCCAGTCCCCTGGCCACACCCTCGCTCCCTGACAGTAGGTCCTGCCTGGCCTGTGAGAGCCCGTGCAGTGACGAGGGAGGCAGGGTGGCTGCATGCTCCCCCCCGGGCTGCCATCGCCACCGCTGTGGCCTGCCATCAAAGCCCAGCCAACAGAACTCCTGTCCTGGGCACAGAGGTGCCCTCGCCCACCTGCCACCAGCGCAGGCCCTGCACCCCCAGTTCCCATGTGTTTCACGCTCGGGACGCGCTTGAAGGATGCTGGCTGGTGGCTGTCCAGTGTCCCTCAGGCTGTTTCTGTTTCTGTGCATGTTTCAGCGTAGAATGGTGACTCCGTGGTGGGGACTCCGTGGTGGGGACTCCGTGGTGGGGACTCCGTGGTGGGGACTCCGTGGTGCTGACTCCGTGGTGGGGACTCCGTGGTGCTGACTCCGTGGTGCGGACTCCGTGGTGCGGACTCCGTGGTGGGGACTCCGTGGTGGGGACTCCGTGGTGGGGACTCCGTGGTGCTGACTCCGTGGTGGGGACTCCGTGGTGCTGACTCCGTGGTGCGGACTCCGTGGTGGGGACTCCGTGGTGGGGACTCCGTGGTGCTGACTCCGTGGTGGGGACTCCGTGGTGGAGACTCCGTGGTGCTGACTCCGTGGTGGGGACTCCGTGGTGCTGACTCCGTGGTGGGGACTCCGTGGTGGGGACTCCGTGGTGGAGACTCCGTGGTGCGGACTCCGTGGTGCGGACTCCGTGGTGCTGACTCCGTGCTGGTGAGGCCGTGGTGACGTGTGAGGTAGAGCTGGTCACCCAGGAAGGGGGTCTGCTGGGAGTCAGTACCTTTCCCTTTGCCCTCAGCACCGGGACCACACCCTCGGAGGCCAGTGTCACGCAGGTCTTGTCCACGAGGGGCTCCTGGCTCCACGCAGCCTCCACGTCTGCATTTCTCCGCGCTCGTTAGCTGGTTTCTGATGTGAGAATGCGTCCCCCGCCCCCTGGTTCACCCATCCGTCTGTGTGGACCACGGACGTTTGTCGTTATTCATCTCGTCGTCGGTCAGACTGTCCGCTGCGGCCACCAGGAGCCTCTCCGGCCGTAGGACTGCCCCTGCGATGCCGGGGGCGAGCGAGGCTCCTGAGACGAGGACGGGGCAGCCTGTGAGCCGGGCGCTTCCCCTTCTCCCCCGGGGACTCCGCCTTCCGCGTGAGCGCCTCCGTGAGAAAGTGTGCAAATCTGGTGGCAAGTCCAGAGGCAAGGCGGGAAGTGCCCCCGGGAGTCCCAGCTCCTCACAGGGCGGGGGGAGCCCTCACAGACCAGACCCAGGGCTGGGCTGGGGTCTGGGGCCATCACCCCCCTGTAGGGGGCTCATCTCTCGGCCTGCCCTCCAGGCCTGCACAGGGGCAGTGGTGAGGCAGGAGGAGAAGGGGAGGAAGGCTGGGGGCGGGGCTGGAGGCGCTGGGGGCTGCCCGCTTCATCCAGCTGAGTGCTGGGCAGGATTCGGGTCTGAGGCCCTGGCCGGCCAGGCGGTCCAGGCTGTGGGGGACCGGACACCCCTGATGCTGCTGTCATCCTGGCCAGAGACTCGAGCTGCGGGAGGCATTGGGGTGACAGGAGGAGAGGAGAGGCCTCTGTCATGAGCAGGTGAGTTTAGAGGCTGTTTGGGTGGGACCCATGCACATGGCCACGGCTGGGGGTCCTCTGTCTCTCCCTCTCTCTCTCTCTCTCTCTCTCTCTCTCTCTCTCACACACACACACACACACACACACACACACACACACACACACACACGACGCTGCTTCTGGAACCCAGCCCCGCCCCCTTCCTCCCCTGAGGACGACTCCGGGTCCGAGGGCACACATCACGTCCTGGCGAAGGTCACACGCCCACCCGACCCGTCGAGCCAGAGACCAGACCTCCTCCATGTCTGTGACCGTCACACAGCCCCTCTGCACACAGAGCCCGCACGACCGGTGCCGTCGGGACCTGCGGGGCTGCAGGTGCCAGGAGGGCGGGTCCAACCCAGGGAGGCAGAACCAGAGGTGGACGCGCGGGGCCTGAGCCTGACAACACGGACCGAGCCCTGGACCCAGCGAGCCTGCAGGCAGCCCGGCTGTCAGCCACACCCTTTCCTCTCGTCCTTACACCTGAGTTGGATTTCTGTTACTTACAACCAAAGCTTCCGAAATTGAAAATAGACACAGAAATTCAGGGCCATGTTATGTCAGCCGCCCCCGCCCCCCCCCCCCGCCCCCGCTGGAAATGAGGTCGCCCCATATCGTTATCAATTGCTGAGACGCTGACACCGGAGACAGGGACTCGGGGTGCGTTGGCCTGGGGTTCCAGAGCAAGCAGGCGGGTGCGGGACAGGAGGGAGCCGTGGGAGGGTCCCGGGGGCTAAACAGGCACAGCAGGCCATGGGCACCCCCCCCCCAACCCCGCCAGCCCCATGTCAGGGATGTTAGCAGAGGAGGGAGTGGCTGTGTGGGTGACGGTGACTGAGTCAGGGCTACAGGGTGGCCAGGCGTCGAGGCAGAGGACTGTAGGAGGGGACGCCGGAGGAGGGGGGACCATAGGAGGGAGTGAGGGGGATCAGAGGGGGAGGGGGGATCAGAGGGGGAAGGGGGAGGGAGTCGGGGGGGGAGGGGGGACCGGAGTGCTGCCTGCAGGAGCGCTGGCACAGAGAGCCACTTGCTGCCTCGGACAGCAGACTGGAAGTGGGAACCAGTCCCGGCCTGAGCCTGGTGGCCGTGGGCGGGAGACAGGCGTGTGGAGGGACCGCCCCTCACACCCCCATTCCAGGCCGCACACACCACGGAGGTGACAGCCTCGGGCACGGCCACCCCGGCTTGTGGCGCCTCCACAAGGTCCCCTCTGCCCCCACCCGCCCGGCAGTGCCTCCCACACCAGCCAAGAGGCCCGCAGCCCTGGGGTCGCTCCGGCAGCCCTGCGGTCCCCACGCCGCCGGGCCTGGCTGCGAGTGGAGGGACTCGAGCAGCGGGCGGCCCAGCTCACAGCCGGGAGGCCCTGCGCCTGACCGTGTTCAGACCCGCGAGCCGCCCGTCCCGTCCCGTCCCGGGTCCCGGGTCCGGGCGGCCCCGCAGCCGGAGGGCGGAGGCGGACAGCGCTCACCTGCCGAGTAGGGCTCCTGCTTCTCGGGGTCCGTGAACTCCTGCCGCTCGTACTTGGCCCGGATCCACTGCTCGCGCAGGAGGCTGCGGGCAGACACAGGGGCCTGAGCCGGCCGCGTGGACGGGGCTCCCGGAGGACCGCGGCCAGAGAGGCGGGAGCGTGTCCAGGCCCCAAACGCAGGCCAGGCCCAGCTTCGGGGCTAAAGCTCTTGCTGATCAGATGCGTGGCCACTAACGCTTCCCCTTCCAAACCCCGGATTGACGCTCCCGGTCGGTCACCACTCGTGGTCTCGGTATAGTCACCAGGGGTGCAGCCTCCGCCGCAACCAGTTCCAGAACGTTCCCTCCCCCATAGAAACCGGGGCCCATTCGCAGTCACCCCTGGACCCGCACCGCGAACCCCGACCGACCGCGCAGGCGGCGGCTTTGGGACGTGTCCCCTCTGAGCACCTGTGTTCAGGCAGCGCAGGGCGCAAGGTGCGGGGCCGGGGGCGCCCCTGGTTGTGCGGGAGGCGGGACTCCTGCCGGGACTTGGAGAAGGGATAGGCCCCGCCCATCCAGGGTCAGACCCCGCCCCATCCAGGGTCAGGCCCCGCCCACAGCGAGATGCCCACACCGAGGCCCTGCCCGCAGGGAGGCCCCGCCCACGGGAGGCCCCTCTCACATGGAGGCCCCGCCCACCGTGAGATACCCACACCGAGGCCCTGCCCACAGGGAGGCCCCGCCCCACCCACGGGAGGGCCCACCCATGGGAGGCCCCGCCCACCACAAGATACCCACTGTGGCCCCACCCACAGGGAGGACCCGCCCATACTGAGGACCCGCCCACAGGGAGACCCCGCCCACAGGGAGGCCCCGCCCATGGGAGGCCCCGCCCCCGCGGGTCCGTGGCTCTGGGCGGGGAAGGGCCCTCTGGCTGAGGCAGCTCAGAGGACTCGGGCCCTTGGAGTCCAGACAGGTCTCCTGCACCCGGAGCAGGGGCTGCCCCTGGAGCTGGAGGGCGGGGGTGGGGCAGGGAGGGGGGAGGGGGGGCACCTGCCACAGGCCCCTGCGGACACGGTCCGGCTCATTTCCTGGGCTCCCGCGCGCTGGTTCTGGGGTCTGACCGCCATCCTGAGCGCCTTTCTGCACCCCCTCCTGCTGTGGGACGCCCTGCCCGGAGGGGGCCAGGCTTGCCTCCCCGGGAGGTGACCCGGACGTTGGCCCGTGGCTGCCTCTGCCTCCTCCGCACGTGCTGCTGGGGCTGCATTGCGCCCCCCCCCCCCACCCCATAACCTAACCCCAGGCCCTCAGAGGGGCCCCTTTGGGACAGGCTGGTGCAGGTGGTAAATTAAGATGCGGTCACCCTGGGGTGGGGCGGCCCGATCGAGGGGACATGTGGCTGCAGACGGTGCTGGCCACTCGCCCAGGAGAGGCCCTGGGAGCCCCGCACGCCTGCTGGGAGCCCAGCGTCCAGCACTGAGGGAGGCGCCCGTCACAGGCTGGTCTCTGGGCTCTCAGCCGCCCCCCCCCCTCCCCCCAGGAGGTGGGCCCTGCAGACAGGGCTCTAGACTTCCGGGGTGAGAGGGGCGCCCACAGGCCCTCCTCCGCCTGCCCAGCCCTCCCACAGGAAGCGGTGGGGGGAGGGGGGCGGGCTGTTGCCATCAGTGAGATGGAGAGGAGGGTATGACTGTCAGTATCGAAACCCGAAACCCGAAACCCGAAAACCGAGCACCAGTGGGACAGGAAGAGCCTGGGTCCCGCGGCCCTGGGTCACTGGCCAGCACCCCCACCCCCCGAAAGGACCCTTGGAGCCGCCTGCTTCTCCCCGATTCCAGCTCACAGGGCTCCAACCCTCGACCAGAGGAGCGGAGGGACCACTGTGTCCGGAGAACTCACGCTGGGCCACGTACTCACCCCTCAGGCTCACATCACCCCATTCGTCCCCAGGGCACCTGGTGGCTCACAGCTGGGAGGGGCTCAGCCTCCGGGAGGCGGGTGCAGGCCTGTCCCGCAGGGAGCCCTGGGCTACTGTGTGCCCTTCAGACACAAGGGATCAGACCACCGTCCGCCCTCCCACAGCTGTACAGGGTACACGGGCATGAACACCTACCCCTCCTGCCCGCCCACAGCCTGTACAGGGTACACGGGCATGAACACCTACCCTGCCCGCCCTCCCACAGCTGTACAGGGTACATGGCTCCACCTACACCTCCCACCCTCCCACAGCCTGTACAGGGTACACGGGCATGAACACCCATCAGCACAGCACACCGGGTGCCAGCATCCCAGCAAGGACACAGCCTGGGGTCAGTCTGTCCCTGTCCCAGGCTCACAGGCGGGACACACAGGACAGGAGGCAAATGACCCTCCACAGAGCACCTGCAGCCGGCGACCACGGCCCAGCTCAGGACAGCTGCCTGGCGGCTGGTGCCTCCGAGGCCGCAGCCCGGGCCGGCTTCCCTGGGCCCAGAAGTGGCCGAGCTCGAGGACGTGCCGCCGGCGCCTCTGGGGGCTCACGGGCAGTGCGAGGGCCGGAGCAGGCCACCAGTGTCGGGGCCCGCCTCCCGCCTCCACCGGACTGGTGCGCTGATGGCAACAGTGCCCACCCTCCTCTCCTCCTCTAACCAAAGCGGAAGCAGCGCCGCCCCACACCCACAGGGGCGGTCGGTGTGCAGGGGGGCTGCCGGGAGAGGCGGGGATTCGCATCGCTGGCCTGGGAGGGGTCGGGGGGGGGGATTCGTGGGTGGAGATGCTCCCCTTCCTGGTCCCAGCTCCTCAGCTGGGGCCCGGGTCACCCTGGGAAGCACTCAACCCCTCGGGACTCGGCTCCCTGGTCCAAAGAGGGGCTCATTCCCCTTCTCTCCGAGCCTGAGCAGCGTGGGCCCCGCAGGGAGGGGCAACCGTGGGGTGGGCCTGAGTGACCGGAGGGCCAGTCCCGCTGGGGAGCACAGAGGGACCACGGGGGGGGGGGGCACTGATTCAGAGATGAGAAGTGTGGGGAGGGGGGAGCCATGTGGGAGGGTCTCCCAGGGCCCCTCCCTGAGAACCTGGGGCCACAGGCCCTCACACTCACCCGACTTCCAGAACCCACAGGGGTGCCCACCCTGTGCTGGGAGCTGGGAAGAGAGAATCTGAGGGGCCTCCAGCCCACAGGATCCCAGGAGGAAAGTGCTAAGTGTCCCCCCTGTGAGTGGCCAGAGGAGGGTGGGGCCTCAGGAGAAAGAGAAAGGGAGCCAGGCCTGAGGGTGCTGGGGGACAGGGCACCGGGGGACAGGGCACCGGGGGGCAGGGCACCAGGGGGAGCAGGGCACTTGGGGACAGGGCACTGGGGGACAGGGAACCAGGGGGACAGGGAACCAGGGGGACAGGGCACCGGGGGGACAGGGGACCGGGGGGACAGGGCACCAGGGGACAGGGCACCAGGGTGCAGGGCACCAGAGGGACAGGGCACCGGGGGGACAGGGAACCAGGGAGACAGGGAACCGGGGGGACAGGGAACCAGGGGGACAGGGCACCGGGGGACAGGGCACCGGGGGGACAGGGCACTGGGGGACAGGGCACCAGGGGGACAGGGCACCGGGGGGCAGGGCACTGGGGGACAGGGCACTGGGGAGCAGGGCACTGCGGGTGGGAGTGGGGACGAGCATCCAGCCGGGACAGGACGGAGAAGCTCAGAGCTGGCAGAGCACCCAGGCGGAGCGCAGCCTGTGAGGCCCGTGGAGGCACGCGGAGATGAGTGAGGGATGCAGGGTCCCCCGGCCACGGCCGCCCCTGGGCCAGGCGAGCCACACACACGGCAGCTCTCAGACCCGGGAACCCAGGGGCTGAGCTACCAGCTGCAAACCGCCCTTCAGTGCCTGGGCCCCAGCCGCCGCCCAAGAACCAAGCAAGGAGGCCGAGTGGGGCTGCCCTGGGCGGCCGAGGCCCAGCTTCCAGCTCTCTGGGCGCAGCCGTTCCCGCCCTCCCTCCCCTCCCGCCCCCCCTCCCCTGCCCCGTGGTCCTCCACAGCTACCCCCCCCCCCCCCCCGCTGTTTACCAGCGACGACAAAGCCCGTCTGTTACTCACTGGCAGTCGGAGGGCGTGGGCCGGTAGTAGAAAGATGGCACTTGGGACTCGTATGTGGCCCTGGCAGCGTCGTTCCCGTGGGCGGCCATGAACTGGGAGGGAGAGGACGGGTCAGAGCACCGAGGGCCTGGCCAGCGCTGGGCTGGGACCTCCCAGCACCTCCTCTCCCAGGGGGATCTGGGTGAGGAGGACGAACCTGCCCTTTCCCCGCAGGTGGCAGGGGCCCTGGGAGGGTGCACAGAGGGGAGCACCCCGAGATGAGACGGGCACCCCGCTGCCGGCTGCTCCCCCTCGAGGCGCCCACATCTGCCCCCCACGGCCGGGCTTGTTCAATCAGGGGACCCTATTTAGGGAGCAGCCAGCGTGTGCCAGACACAGGCAGGGCCCTGCGGACGGCCCCGCACGAGGCTGCCGAGCCGCTGAGGCACACAGGCCGCAGGGATGGGGAACGTGGGAAGGAGGGCAGAGCAGGAGGTGGCAGGGCGGGGAGGGGACCACGCCGGCGACGGTGCCTGGCCACAGTGGCCGCGAGGACAAGGAGAAGAGGGCCCCTGTGCTTCAGCCCTCGACGTCTGATCTCCGACAGAAAGCCCGGCCCCTGAAGTCATTGCACTTTGAGGGCCATGGATCCTGAACATGGGGGACCCCAAAAGACCAACTGGAAAACACCACCAACAAGACATTTCAGCAGAAAGCTGCCACCAAGGCAGAGTTCCAGAACGGTCCACGGCCTGGCCAGTGTGGCTCAGTGGACAGAGCTCCGGCCTGCAGACCGAAGGGTCCCAGGTTCGATTCCTGGTCAGGGCTCATGCCCAGGTTGTGGGCTCGATCCCCAGCGGGGGCATGCAGGAGGCAGCCCATCCATGATTCTCTCTCATCATGGATGTTTCTATCTCTCTCTCCCTCTCCCTTCCTCTCTGAAATCAATAAAAAAAATTTTTTTAAAATAATGTCAGTTGCTGTTAGAAAAAAGATTTAAAAAATAATAAATAAATAAAATGGTCGCTGTTCTCCAGCAGTGTAACAGAAGGAAGGTCCGCTGGTGATTTTTGTGCCTAAGAATCAGCCTAAGGAGAACTGTGCATTCTCTACGCAGAAACACCGTCTCCTTGCCTGGCTGGTGTGGCTCATTGGTTAAGCGCTGGCCTGTGAACAAGAGGTCACAGTTCAATTTCGGGTCAGGGCCCGTGCTTGGGTTGCAGGCTGGATCCCCATTAGGGGCGTGCAGGAGGCAGCCCATCAATGATTCTCTCTCATCCATGTTTTATCTCTCTCTCCTTTCCTCACTGAAATCAATAAAAACACTGTTTTTTAAAAAGCAATGGAAAAATTATCCTCGAGTGAGAATTAACCAAAAATCATGGAGGAGGGGCGGAAGAGATTAACCAAAGGACTTATATGCACATGTGCATAGCCCGTGGACAGACAATAGTTCAGGAAAGGCCTGGGGAGGGAACCGGAGCCGGGTGGAGGGAATCAAAGGGGGGGGGGGGTGAAAGGGGACATCTGTAATACTTTCAACAATCTATATATATAAAAGCCCAAGCAACCGAACGACCAACCGGTAGCTGACGCACACTGACCACCAGGGGGCAGGCGCCCAATGCACAGGCATGGAAACATGGAACAGACTGACGAATCTCAGAGGGGAGGGTGAGGGCATGAAGAGATTAACCGAAGATGTTAATACTAGAGGCCCAGTGCACGGATTCATGCACTGGTGGGGGCCCTCGACCTGCCCTGTGGGGATCGGGCCGAAAGCGGCTCTCCGACATCACTGGAGGTCCCGGATTGTGAGAGGGCGCAGGCCAGGCTGAGGGATCCCCCGGTGCATGAGTCCGTGCACTGGGCTTCTAGTAAAAAAAAAAAGTCAAACTCAAACAACACACAAATAAATAAATAAAATATCCCACCTTCGACTGCAAAGACTAAAAACTAAAATAAAAATCATGGGGTACTTTTAAGAATCATTTCAGGAAACCGTAGGAGGAAATCTTTGCGACTTTCGCTTAGGAAATGGTTTCTTAGATCTGATACCGAAAGTACCGGCAACAAAGGAAAAACATGGAACTTCTTCAAAATTAAACGCGTTTGTGCTTCAGAGGGTGCCGCCAAGATGGCGAGCGTGAAGAACCTCAAAGGCCCGCTGCTGCAGGAGGGAAGCCGGACGGACAGCTCACGTGCTGTGGTTCCTTCTGTGTAGCGTGTAAGGTCCAGAGCGGGCAAAGCGGGGGGGGGGGGGGGGGGGGGGGGGGGGGGGGGCGCGCAGGGGCTGGGGGCGGGGCCAGGACTCAGGGCGGAGCCAATGCTCAGGGTGGGGGCGGGACCTGGGTGGGGCCAGGGATCGGGGGCGGGGCCAGGGCTCGGGGGCGGGGCCAGGGCTCAGGGCGGGGCCAATGCTCGGGGGGGGTGGGGGCGGGGACCTGGGTGGGGCCAGGGCTCGGGGGCGGGGCCAGGGGAGGGGGAGGGCAGAGTGACTGCTGGGGGCGGGGTCTCCTCCACGGGATGGAAACGTTTTTGGGACTAGACGTGAGGTGGTGGTTTGCACACATTGTCGATGTGCTAAATGCCCTGAACTCTTTAAAGTTGATTTCACCACAGTGCGCCTTAAGAATATAAACTGTACCTTTTGCATTTAAAAATTATTGCAAAAGGAAGTTCAAAGACAACCCACAATGAGAAACAGTTGTTTACAAACACCTTAGGTGATAAGGGACTTGTACCCAGGATATATAAAGAACTCTCCATAATAAAAACCCCTAGCTCGGTAACAAAAGGACCAATAACCCGGTTTTGAAATGGGTAAAGGGTTTGAATCGACATTTCTCCAAAGATGGCACCCAAGTGGCCCGGACACAGGTGAGAAGGTGCTGGAGGCCGGCAGCCAGTGGGGAGGGGCAAGCCAAGACCGGGTGAGATCGCAGCTCACACTCGGGGCGGCTGGCGCCAGGGACAGACAGCAACCGCGCGGACAAGGAGGGGGGCACACGCAGCGGGCGCCAGGGCACAGCCGTTGGGAAAGTCTGGCAGGTCCTCGAATGTGAGAGAGGCGCCAGAAGACCCAGCGATTCTGCTCCGGCTGGAGGGCTGGAGGCGGAACGCGGCCCCAGACCCCGCACCGAGCTCACAGCGCATTCCCGGCAGACCGACCAGGGGAAAGGAGACCGCCGGGCGCCCTGAGCCCAGCGTGGCACACAGCGCCCACCCACCGCGGAAGGTGCTGGGCTGCGGCTGCGGCTGGGCGAGGCGCCGGGGACGGAGCCTGTGCGTGTGACCCGCCAGCGGACGCCCCCCACGGGCTGGAGCGGGAGCTGGGGGGGCGGCGGCCGGTGCCGTGAAGATGTTCTGAAATTAGATGCCGGTGGCTGCACAGCCTGGGAGCTGCGCTTTAAAAGGGCGGGTTGTGTGGCGTGTGAGTTACTCTCAGTGAAGCTGTGATGAGTAAAAATAGTTGTGGGGTAGGCAGCCCGAGTTTGCTAGAAACCCTCAAACCACAAAGGAAAGGCTGACACATCGGACATCAAAGGGAAACCTCTCCACTGCGAACCCCCGTGAGCGAAGTCACAACAAGGGACCCAGAAAAACAGCCACTGCCGCTTCCAAGGGCTCAACTCCCTGAAGTGCAAGAACCGCGAGAGAGTGGGAGTCACTAGCCCGGCCCGCGGGAGACAGGGGACCCCGAAACCTCACACGGACGGGCGACTTCCTCCAAGACAAGGGGATCCACCGAAGACCCTTTGGGGCCAGTTACTCCTTCCCCTCAGCAAAGGGCCCGCCTCAGAGCCAGCGCGGGGGGCGGGGACGGGACGGACAGACCTCTCGGGCCGCAGTCCACCCCTGACTGTGCACGTCCCCTGGCCCCCGACCCCACCGGTACCAGCCTGGTCACTGGCCCGGGTCACAGTGGGAGGAGACGAGACCCACGTGTCCGTCCATGGGGCCACCTCTGCTTTAAGGACAACACGGGGCATGAAGGGCGAGACCCTGCCCCGTCCAGCACCAGGGGCCTCGCCCCGGTCCCAGCAGCTCGCAGTTCTGGGCGCTTCTCCCCTCCTTCCTGACAGGCGTCTCCCCACGTGTGACTTCCAGCCCAGAGCCTCCTGCCCTGGGATCGCAGCAGCTCCCCCCCTGCCTCCCCAGCCCCAAGGGGCCAGGCCCCACCTGCTCCACCCCTCCTCTGCCCCACACCCCACCTGGGGCCTCCCCAGCCGTGCCTGCTGCCTCTCCACCTCCTTGGGGCTGAGGAGGGCACCCGCCTGTCCCCTCCCTAAGGCCTTCCCCAGGGCCAGCAACCTCCCCAGCCCCCTGCAGCGAGAGCTCGACAGACCTGTGTCAGGGTGGGCGGGGGTCGTGACCTCCGTGGCGCCCACGAGGGTGAGCGGTAAAACCCTAAGAGCAGGGGGCCCAGTCCTCGCATGGCTGAGCACGGCCCCCAGGTGTTGGGACTCGAGGACCAAAGCCCCAAGAGCTAGCTGCCCATGGAGGGGTCCTTCACCCTCTCTCTGCAGCTGCCCCACAAGGGACGGGGGGGGGTGGGAATCACCCCAGATGGGTCCCCAGCCTCAGGGCCCCCCAGGCCCAGCCCTGGAGCCTGGAGCACCAGGGATGAAGGGGCCTTCCAGGGCCCAGGGCGGCCTGAGCACGCCGCCCCCCCCCCCCCCGCCATACCTCCACTTGGGCCTCCTCCCAGGCGTCCAGGCGGACGGACTTGACCTTGCTGACCTGCGGGATGTTGCGGTGAATGGCGGAGCAGCTCAGGCAGATGAACACGCCCAGGGTATAGGAGGCCCAGTCGGGATCTGGAAGGCAAAGGCCAGCGTCTGGTCACGGGGGGAGCGGGGCCGGTCGCAGCTGGGAGCCCAGCCTGCAGGGGCCTCCTTTGGGCCTGGGCCACCCCTCTGTGCAGGGCAGCTGGGGAGGAGGCTCTCCCCAGGGGAGCAGCAGCGCCCTGACACCCGCTGCCTGGGGCCAGAGCTGCCCAACCCCCGAGTGGACATGCGTCCCGTGGGGGACGCTGACGACCCAAGTCCAAGGACGGACGCGCAACGACGCACACATTTGTCCCCGGTGACGGGGACCCGGGCTGGACCATGCGCGCAGCCCACTCGGGGGCGGGGCGCAGCGCACTCGGGGGCGGGACACATCGCGCGTCCAGTTTATTGAGAAGGCTGAGCAGACACGCGTGTGGGTGATGCCGACCGGCAGGTGCTGACCCCCAGCCCACGTGGGAGGGGCCAGGGCTCTGTGCTTCTGTGGGTTCATGTCTCTCTCTCTGACCCAGGGCACAGGGGCCCTCCTGTCCCCCAGCCCTGCGTCCAGGCCCCTCCCTGTCCCCCAGCCCAGCGTCCAGGCCCCTCCCTGTCCCCCAGCCCAGCGTCCAGGCCCCTCCCTGTCCCCCAGCCCAGCGTCCAGGCCCCTCCCTGTCCCCCAGCCCAGCGTCCAGGCCCCTCCCTGTCCCCCAGCCCAGCGTCCAGGCCCCTCCCTGTCCCCCAGCTCAGCCTCCAGGCCCCTCCCTGTCCCCCAGCCCAGCGTCCAGGCACCTCCCTGTCCCCCAGCCCAGCGTCCAGGCCCCTCCCTGTCCCCCAGCCCAGCGTCCAGGCCCCTCCCTGTCCCCCAGCCCAGCGTCCAGGCCCCTCCCTGTCCCCCAGCCCAGCATCCAGGCCCCTACCTGTCCCCCAGCCCAGCCTCTAGGCCCCTCCCTGTCCCCCAGCCCAGCGTCCAGGCCCCGTCCTGAAGGCAGGAAGTGGAGGCCAGGAGGCAGGTCGCCGGCCCAAGACACAGCTTCTAAGTGACACTCGGAATAGAGACGTTTCAGAGAAAAAAGCTGCGTCGCCCGCGGGCCTGCCCAGCCTGACGCTCCCCGGGGCTGTGGGCATGGAGCTGCCTCCTGTGGGTGGACGGCTGGGAGGGCAGGCTCACTGGGGGCTGGGGTGGGCAGGGGCTCCGGGTGGATCTAGGCGGCGGAGGAGGAGAAGTGCCCCCCCCCCACAGGACCCCTTCCTGCACTGGGATTGGCTCACATCAGGGGGCCCACCAAGGCCTGCATGGGTCTGGGCAGTGCAGAGACCCCAAGGCCTTGGAGCCTTGCCTCTGGGGGGCCTCCCCCCCCAAGAGCTGTGCCAGGAGGGGAGGGCCGGAGAGGCCGGGGCCCTCCCACCAACACGTCTGTGCGCCCAGCACACCCCTGCCCACTGCTGGCTTCCTGCCCCTCCCCCAGGGCCGCGGCCGCAGTCTGCCAGCCCCCAAGCTGCGGCCATCCTTTCGGGGCGCACAGCACACCACTTTCTGCTTGGAAGACTCTCCCAGGCCGCCTCCAGCCCAGAGGCTGCCCTGACCCCTGGGGAGTCGCCCCCGCCCGCCTCGCCTGCACCTGAGCCCGAAGGTCCCCGCACACAGAGCTCCCTGACCCCTGGGGGCACCAGTCAGAGGCCCTGTCACTTCACAGCACCCACCGCGGGCGTGTCTGTTCATCCGCCCACTGCCTCGCCCAGAAGGTAAAGGGTGGGCGCCCGCAGGGGAGGGCCCGATGGCCGCCCTGCCCTGAGCTCCCTCCACCACCAGGGTGACCGCTGGCTGCAGAGGGCCAGGCCTCCACCCCGTGGGACCAGGGCTGGGAGGGGCCAGAAGCCAGGCATCTGTGAGACCCCGGAGGTGGGCGCGGGCTCTGGGGGGCTGTGTGGGGGGGAGGCCCACGCCCCGGTTCTGAGCCTCCGTGGGGGCAGGGGACACACTGACCTCCACCCACAGGCTTTCCAGCCACAGACAGGAGACACCCCCGACGGAGCTGTCACGGGCACGCGGGACACGGGGTTTCCAGTCCCGGCCACGCACACGGCTGGACAGTGGCAGAGGCCACCGCAGGGCCCGCCCCGGGACACCCTGGCCACGGGCACGGGCAGGCGGCCTCCTCGGCCCCAGGAGCCGGCTCCCTCTTTGCGAAAATGCTGGCAAACAGGAAATGAGGAAGCGCTCGGACCCACGGCCGGAACCTCGGAGGCACCAACAGGGAGGAGGGGCCCTGCGCCGGCGCGGACTCAGGGGAGACAGTGGCCCACGGGCTGCGGTCCGGCAGCTGGGCTCGGTGGGGGTGGGGTGGGGGGGTGGGGGTCCGGGGCGGGGCCTCACGGGGCGGGGTCTCGTGGGGGCGGGGCCTCCCGGGGGCGGGGTCTCGTGGGGGCGGGGGGCTCACGGGGGCAGGGCCTCACGGGGCGGGGCCTCACGGGGGCGGGGCCTCCGGGGGCGGGGGGCTCACGGGGCGGGGCCTCACGGGGGCGGGGCCTCCCGGCGGGGCAGCGGGTGAGGGCGGGGCTGGGGCCCCAGCGGCAGTTTCCATGGAAACCACAGGCGTGGGGCAATCAGTGGTTTTTCTCCCGAAGCAGGAAAGGGGGTGTGGCCTCCTCACGCCGCCCACTCAGCGGCCAACCCCGCGGGACACACAATCGCGGGCCCACGGAGCCCCAGGGTGTGCTGTCCGGCCTC